>NC_069126.1:3589967-3889967 GCF_026914265.1 Mya arenaria
GGAAAATCAAGGATTAAAAGTGTATTGGTGCTAAAACGATAAAACGACTTACGGTTCAACGTTTTGGAGGAGGGGTCTGTGGGCTCGATCTCTGGGTTTCGGCGCGATCACCTGGGACACGGTCGAGTTCCTGTGGATGCAAACAACAACTTGCATTGTATTGTGTATTCCAAAGCCAGTTTGGGGCTAAATGCGGATGTGGCGGACCTGCGGTCTAGTTGCAAGACACTTGACTACTGTCAGCCCAGGTGCCGCCAATTAGCTCTCACGCCTCACCACTAGATTACTAAAGACGTCTTTCAATCTCGGTCCTTTGTAAACACTGGTGAAAGCTGTAACCATGGTATATTCTGCCTGTGCATTATATCCAACTTCTTAACAAGACTGATACTATCAAATTGTCCGACTTCCATTGATAGGCTAATGACGTCGTAAAATGAATGTACGGCTCTCCTAAATTCGATGATAGATTCTTAGGAACTTCTCGACAATTTCCGTATTAGTTCGGAAATTAAAACATAAACGAATTCGTCTATAAGGAATTGGTTATATGTACAAACATGAAAAAAGTACTTGATCATAATAAGATGATTCATGTTCACAGAAACATGATTAAGTTTAATATTCGTAGGCAGAGAATGCACCCTAATGGATATAATACCTGCCCTTGGACGTTGGTGGCTATAATAACTGCCCTTTGACCCTGATGGATATAATACCTATCCTGGGACCCTGATGGATATAATACCTACCCTGGGACCCTGATGGATATAATACCGGCCCTGGGACCCTGATGGATATAATACCTGCCCTGGGACCCTGATGGATATAATACCTGCCCTGGGACCCTAAAGGATATAATACCTGCTCTGGGACGCTGATGGATGTAATACCTACCCTGGGACCCTGATGGATATTATACCTGCCCTGGGACCCTGATGGATATAATACCTGCCCTGGGACCCTGATGGATATAATACCTGCCCTGGGACGCTGATGGATGTAATACCTACCCTGGGATCCTGATGAATATAATACCTGCCCTGTGACCCTGATGGATATAATACCTACCCTGGGACCCTGATGAATATAATACCGGCCCTGGGACCCTGATGGATATAATACCTGCCCTGGGACGCTGATGGATATAATACCGGCCCTGGGACCCTGATGAATATAATACCTGCCCTGGGACCCTGATGGATATAATACCTGCCCTGGGACGCTGATGGATGTAATACCTACCCTGGGATCCTGATGAATATAATACCTGCCCTGTGACCCTGATGGATATAATACCTATCCTGGGACCCTGAAGGATATAATACCTGCCCCTGGGACCCTGATGGATATAATACCTGCCCTGGGACGCTGATGGATATAATACCTGCCCTGGGACCCTGATGAATATAATACCTGCCCTGGGACCCTGATGGATATAATACCTGCCCTGGGACGCTGATGAATATAATACCTGCCCTGTGACCCTGATGAATATAATACCGGCACTGGGACGCTGATGGATATAATACCTACCCTGGGACCCTGAAGGATATAATACCAGCCCTGGGACCCTGATGGATATAATACCTACCCTGGGACCCTGATGGATATAATACCTGCCCTGGGACGCTGATGAATATAATACCGGCCCTGGGACGCTGATGAATATAATACCTGCCCTGGGACGCTGATGAATATAATACCTGCCCTGGGACGCTGATGGATATAATACCTACCCTGGGACCCTGATGAATATAATACCTGCCCTGGGACCCTGATGGATATAATACCTGCCCTGGGACCCTGATGGATATAATACCTGCCCTGGGACGCTGATGGATATAATACCGACCCTGGGACCCTGATGAATATAATACCTGCCCTGGGACCCTGATGGATATAATACCTGCCCTGGGACGCTGATGGATGTAATACCTGCCCTGGGACGCTGATGGATATAATACCTACCCTGGGACCCTGATGGATATAATACCTGCCCTGGGACCCTGATGGCTATAATCCTCTGCACTGGATTTTCAACAAAAACATAATGGTTCTATATAATTCAAGAGACGCCAACAAATAGGGCACAGTTTTTTTAAAATAAAACAAAATCAAAATATTAGAAATTCATTATTACAGATACTGCCTATTGCCTTTTAACGGTTGTAAGGTTTTCCTCTTTTTAAAAAATTGATAGAACAATATATATAGTTTATAATATTTTTTTAAAATGCTGATTGATACTGCTCTAGGCACTGGAAACGGGGATGCATAGCCGAATCAGGGATATGGTTTTAAATGACCCCTTTTAATTTCTTAACAATACTACGTAATTCACCTTTAAATTCAAATTTAAGAAATGTTAATGTCTTACAAACACAGCGGGTTTCCTCCCAGGGTTGTGCACACCTGATTCGGGGAGATGAAGTACTCCCAGACCCTAAAATGCCACAGGGGCTCGTAAATGTAGAACGACCCTTCCCTGAAATATTCAAAAACAGGTTTCTACACTTCAGTTATGGTATAAAAATATTCATATACACACCAACCTGTACGACCGAGCATACACATCGCATAGAGGCTAGTAACCATTCTCTTATTGGTTAAAAAACAAAAACATAGCATAACTTACATTATAAAAATGAGGCTAAAATTCTAGAGGAGCAGAAGGGTTCAAATGCAGGTGAAGCGACAGTATACAATAACATGCCAAATATGCTGACACCATAAGCTACACAACGGTTATTTCCCTTTGTAAAACACTATCACCAGTCACCAGGCGTGCCATTTGATGACGCAGCACCACGCATGTCATGTGACGAAGCAACACCACGCATGTCATGTGATGACGCAACACTACGCATGTCATGTGATGTCGCAACACCACGCATGTCATGTAATGAAGCAACACCACGCATGTCATGTGAAGACGCAACACCACGCATGCCATGTGATGACGCAATTGAAATATACACACATAACTGCGATGGCGATATAAATCTATATACATATACAAGTACTGGAATTCAGAATGGCTAACATACATGTGAGTTTTGAGAGCGTAGTAAATTGTACGAAAAAAGATAATTTAACAAAAAAATCGAAAAGCAAATCGAACTGGCCAATCTCCAATCAACAAATTATCTTATGTTTTTCACTTTTTAGCGATCGATTCTGTTTTAAGATCGAAACCTGGATTTTCACAACCAGGCAGTGATAATTTGTCGCTATGTTTCAATAGCTATCCCTTATTACAAATAACAATGTTGTGCGTTTTATTCTTTCAATTGCAAAAGGTTATACCTAATAGCTTACAAATAATGGCAGTAAGAAGCGTTTCATTGTTTGTTCTGCCCCATTTTCCTTGATCTGCGGAAGGCCCTTATCCTAAATGATTGTCTGGTAAACCACAACTCACCTTCGGCCAAATAGACCCCCTGTGAATCTTGAACCCGCGTTCATATAAGTGTTGATCAACAGATCATACTTCTGGAATGTCTCTTCTTTTGGGATCTTGTCAATCGTTTGGGTTAAATCTGGGGAAACGGAAAAATTATTTATGGTTAACCACACGATCATACCAGAATTACTCATTTGCTTGCTTCAACAAAGGTTAAATGATTATATAAATAATGAGTTTCACACACGTCTATACTATAAAGATAAATGGATACACGTTAAACAATTTCCTAACATAAAGTGAAAATAGATACGTATGGATATGTGATAATTCGTGGTAGTCATGGATATGCGCGCAGTGATCCAGATTATGTTAATAGTCAAATCGGTCTTTAAATAGTTCTGAGGAATGTAAAGCATTATTTCTTGAAAGGTGCGTGAAAACTTTTTTATGGTGACATTTAAGCGAGAAATAATTGAATAGCATTCTAAATATTGCCACAAGACAATGTTTCTATGATGCTTCAGACGACTGTCTTCAACAAGGGAGGTTATTACAATGTGATGAACTTTAAAAAGGAGTTCATTACTGGTACTTGTTTTATCTTTGCCCGTGGGCAAGATTATAAGTATCTTCCATGGCCGAGAGTGTAAGATAGGTTCATTCCGACCCGAGCGTAAACCTCATTTCCACAAAACACCCTTCGCGAGGGTCGGGATGAACCTATCTTACACGAGCGGCTATTGTAGATGCTTTTCCTCCCACCTTAGTTAAACGGAATTAAGTAAGAATGTGTTTTTTTGCTGGAACTCTTTTGTGCTAAGTGAAAATAATTGCGCATGGATATTTGATAATTCGTTGTTGTCATGGATATGCGCGCAGTGATTCCGATTATGTTAATAGTCAAATAGTTCTAATGAGAGTGAAGCATTATTTTTCGAAAGGTGCGTGAAAACTGTTTTATGGTAATATTTGAAGCGAGAAATAATTAATTAGCGTTCTAAATATTGCCATAAGACATGGTTATCATGATGCTACAGACGACAGTCTTCAACAAGGGAGGTAATTACAATGCGGCGACCATTAAAAAGGAGTTTCATACGGGCATTTTATTTTCGCCCGTGGGCAAGATAAGAATTTCTAGCATGGTTAAAATTCTGGATCTACTTATCTGAGGTGGGAGAAAACAATTGCTATCATGGTTAAATTTTGGATCTTCTTTTCTCCCACCTCAGATAAGTAGATCCAATAATTTATGTTTTATGGCTAAAAGCATGAATAACGCTTTAAGAGAAATGAGTTTATCGACAAAAATAACAAAAAAGTTGTCTAAACGGCCAATCCGAGAGAGTGCAGCGATATCTATATTAAGTAAATTAAATTCACTTTTTCATTGAATATTATTTTATTTTAATAGGTATCTTAATTACACTAAAACATGTTGCAAAGGATGATTTGATTTGATAAACAAAATCCTAAAAACTAAATTATACATTTACATTTGTAACTTTTTTTTTCTTGGCATTACCTACCCACATTTGCACTTAGAAAGGCCCTTTACAAAACAAATATGTGTTTTGTAGAAAAAGTATCGTAGCTTCTTTTGCTTTCATCCTTGTCTGACAAATTATATATGTTAAATATTCAGCGAAGGAAAAAGTTTTTTTTTAAACACGTAATCTTACCATCAACAACAAGTTTGTTATTAAACCGCGTGTTCTCATTTTCAACGCTGGTGACATCACCTTGCTGGGCAACCCTCAGTAGACGAAGCTCTGAAATAAACATGAGAACATCAAAAAGTAATATGTAAACATCATAATATACATGTGAAAATCTGAAATATATATGCGAACATCAAAATAAACATGTGGACATCTGTAATATACAGTGCAGACGTTGGTCTGAATTTGCTAAGATGATAATAATTTACGAAAAAGATATTTTCGAAAGTGTTGATACTACAGTTGAAACTACAGGGGTAACCCCAGTAGCTAAAATCATTAACAATGACCCTGTTAAGAGGCTGAAGTTTCAAACATACTTATATAATTGACACTAAAGCAGGGTTTCCAACGTAATTTATTTTTGCGGAAATTTAAGCGAGAGAAATGTCAGATGCGGAACAAAATGGCGGATTGAGAAAGTACTACATGTATGGTATTTTAGAGGATATTTTGACCTAGTCAGTAAATGTATATATCTTTTGTCACAATATAAAAACGCCTACCCGGAGGCCAGACGTGTAAGCTTCTCTTGGGATTGTCCATCTACAGGGGGATCAACATAATTCATTTTTTTTGGAAACGTAGGTAAAGAAATGTAAGATGCGGATATATGAACTGCTAGAATAATACACAAATGTATCTGGTAGGTTATTTTGAATAAAAAATACGCAGGATGGTCTTATTTGGTAACAAATTGCCTTTTTATTTAGATTTAAACATGTCTTACAGCTCGTGTCTTAAATACACTTATAATAATGCACGCTTATTCAGCATCGAACAAAAACTGCATTACACTTCCACGCCAGACATAAAAGGTGTTTAAATATACAAAAAATGGCCGTATAGTGCCAATAGAAAGTGCACAAGCCGTCGAAAAGAAACACAAATGATGCCAAAAATGCTAAAATATGTACGAGAGTGATTTACATTTATTTATAACACAATTTCAAGTCACTCAATTTGCTATTTTAAATTTGTAAACAAGAATGTTCGCATTTTTGGTCAAATGTTGACCATATTTGACTTTTGGTTTACCGTCATACGACTGCATATGGCGTCGTGGCTGTATAAACCGACTCCGTTGATTAAGATTTGAGATATTTTAAGCATATTTATGAAGTAATTTAAATACATTAATGTTTCCTGTTACAAGATATGTTTAATTTACATAATTGATCAAGTGGTATGACAAACAGTTCTAAACAAATAGTTTAGCACAACATTAATGAGTGATAGTTTTAGTGATTTTGCACTGACAATGTGTCAGCCAATGAGGTTGTATTCTGAGTCAATAACATGACCAGAAGTAAAATCCTAATGATTAAGAAGGGCTCTATCGCTATATTCACACCGCATATTCTTAATCATTAAGATCTTACTTCGTGTCATATTCCTATTGCATAATGCAATAAACAAAAACATAACAGTTACAAAGACATGGCCAGGTAGGACAAGTATGTAGTACATCAAGCTATAATAATTTGTATTCTTTGATAGGTCCAATACATTGTCCACGATACAAGAGCGTATAACAAAATCTTCCTAAGGGTATAAGAACACTAGTGTCCGTTTTTGGTAAAATTTAGATACATTTTGCAACCCTTGGTCTCACAAAGTAAATTTTCTTAAGATATGTTTTTCGATCATTTTCGTAAATTTGATGAATACGTACATAACGCGACTCATGTATGTCACCAGATCCACACATCATGCAGTATCTTCAATTCTCTATGGTTTATTGTTGCCGTATCGCTAGGGTTCAATGCGTTTTGGGTCAGAAGATTTTAACTGGACTATCAATCTGTGTTTGTTAATATCACCAATGTAGTCGTAATTTGAGTGTGGTATGCCTGTATTTACAGTATTTGTATGTTCACATACTTTCATTAATAAAAATATATAAAAAAACGCAATAACAAATTTCGGCCGAACGACCGTTTATCAGAGGCCGTTACAGCCATGAGGAGTTGCTTTCAGGCTGTATTTCAGGCTGAATCCAGGAGGAGAACTACACTACATTATTATACTTGTTTTATGTGTTGCATGTAACGGTTAGTATGTATATGGACGAGGCTCCAATAAAGATATAATATTTCACAACAATTCCACTCTCCAATTCTGAAAAAGAATGCGGCTTGTCCGGGGATAGAATCGACGACTCCCTCCTTTAAAGTTGGGTGCTATATCAACTGAGCTTACATACTCCCTGAGTTGTTAGATTTAGGACCCCAAACTTACCCTAGCAAAATGGACGTACGTCAGACGAACATTGCAACAGTGTATGTCATATACATGATAAATTGAATCGGATTAAAACGAAAAGAAGATGTTTATGTTTCTCTCCGAAATTAGAATAACGTGTTTGAAGCGATGAACTATCAATGATTAACCAAGCTCTATTTTGGCTTTTAAATATAATCTTACTTTCGAACAATAGCATTAAGTTAACATACCGAGTATACATAGCAGAACCAGACATCCCACGAACATCCATGTATATTTCGCGAGACGCATTCTGAATATGAAGCATCAATACAATTCCATTACAGATGGTTCAACTATCATAGGCATATAGGATCCTAGGATGCGATTATAATACACCAACACCAACAGCGATATCTTAGTTGAAAATAAACGACACATGAAGAATGTTGTAATACCTCGATAGAATGGTCATTCTTTTGTCAAACATAACGACCTACAGTGACACTTGTGAATAGGATTTAAACCATTTCATTGTAAACCGTAAAATAAATACGCTTTCGAAAGTTTGTCGTGACGAACTTCAGTGAACCATCAGCTTAACTTATTTGTACTTTTAAACGATACCGTATGCGAGTTAGTATATTTAGTAATTTCGAACCACAACCTTGCGTGGGCCAACTTAAGGATGAAGCAGATAACTCGAAATTTGTATTTATTTTATTATTTCTGAAATATTATACTTTAACAACGATTTTCTTATTTACATACATGTACATTTAGTTTCTTTTATGATGCGTCACACTTATATTGAACGAGTTCAGGAAATATTTTATCAAGTGAGCCTTTCGCCTTTTTATATGATATCGAGTGTCCGATTCTTTTTATCACATGCTCTTCCACACAGAATGCAAAACACGACCTTTTCACCTGCTTGATGAATACTACACAAATGGAAATGCCATTTCCCGCGCATTGCAGAAATCTAGTACCAAGCATAGTTTAAAACTACAGATACATCAGATCGTTTTCATTCTGGTTATTAGATGAATGCATAGTAAGATGATAGCCAGTAAGAATAACAACAAAAACACATTACACGAAATTGATTTTCTTTTGAATTGTGACGTCATATCCGTTAAGATAACGCCATACTTTGTTTTGTTCAAGACTTCATTTCCTGTTTATACACAATATAAACCGAACGTTTTTAAATAACGTTTTTCACGAAATCAAGTCGAAATACCACGCTTTCGTCTTAAGATTGAGATGGAAAATGCTCTACAGTATAAATAAATCTTCATCATAAATACAAAATAAGAAATAAACGTTTGACCTGCTAGAATTTGCAATTTAAGCAATTATTTTAGCCCATTCATTTTTTTACAAACATGCGGAGCGGCATATTTTCTAATCAATAGAAAATTATATACCAACAAACTAGACGATTTGGGGATTTCAATACGGTGACGACTTCCACCGTTTCCATTTTGTCTCTTTCCGTCGAATCTTGACAAGAGTATATGACTGCTAATGATTGAAATCCATAAAAATAGAGGAGGGAAGTATCATCACCATCATCACAACCGTTTTGGTTGTTGGTCTCGTCGTTGCCGTTTTCATCGTCTATGTTAAGGTTAGAGTTAATTTGGTAATTTCTTCGTGAATAAGTAACCAAAGGAAGCGAAGCGCAACGATCGAAGCGATCGTGGTTTCTTATTCCCAAAGAAATTCTAACCGACTTTGTCAGGGTGATGACTCACGTGACTTTAAAAGGGTTCTCATATGGGTCACCACGGGTCACAACCGATATAAACAAACAAATAAGTGACGTTAATTTCTAAATAACAATTTTTACCAAAAAAGATAAGAAATATCAATATATGTCCTAGCCTATTACAACAGATTATGCTATTTTATGCTTCTACAAGTTTAAAATATTCTGGATTTGCCTGAATTTTTATGATGCAATCCTTGTCCAAATTTCAGCGTTGGATCGTTCTACAAAATATCGGCCAAGTTGTAATTTTGACTGAGTCCTGTTAAATTGCGATTGTATAAAATATTTGAAATCATCATCGCTTAAGATAAATATGCACTAAGCTGTATCCATTTAACAAAGGTTATGTTATAGTTAGTGAACTTGTTTTGATCTGTTGTATGTCAGACATTGAATGTTTCAACGCTGGTAATTGGTTAGTCGTTATCGGAAGTTTTAATTAAAGATCCGTTTTTCTTTAAATTCAAAAAGTTGAAGTTGGAATAATTCAGTTGTCCTTTTAGGCGTTAACAACGCACATAGACCAGCATTCATAAGTATTCTGTTTAAATGAGAGTTTGTCTTCTGATGTCATTGTTATAAGAAAGTGATAAAAAGATCACATTAAAAATGCGTTTCCTTAAAAATGAAATTGTATAAACGATCCATGGAAACTATTCTACGTTTATTGGTTCAAAAAATTAAATTAATTATTTTCAACTTCTTTAAGGTTATTGGGTTGTCGTTATGTAAATATTTTAAAGTTACAAAGTAAATATGTACCGCACACAATACAACTTTTCAAAACAGTTTAAAATGGATCTTTCACTTTTCAAATACATGTAATTTGGTCTATTTCCATCTGTAGACTAAATGAAAGCCAGACTTATAAGCCGTAAGGACTGTTTATTCAGATTATGCATTCACCTATTAATGCAAGGTTTTACTTTGAGTAAAGGGTTTCAATCAGAAAAATATGCCTATGGCTATTTTCAAACACTATTATGACCAAGACGTAACATATATGACCACAAACAAATATGACAAAATATACGATGGGTATCGAAACAGTATAGGTATACATTTTTTACAACTTTGATATCTTCTCATAGTATTTGGTGAGAATCTAAACTAAGATATTCTTTCAAAGGAGCAGCATGGAAAGTAAACAAAATGCATTGACTTTATAGTGTAAGGCAGTTTATTGATGATCGACAGAATGAATACAAGGGGTCTATCTGTCTGTGACTTCATGTGACACCGAGAGCGTGGAACTGGTCTTTGCTAGGCGGAAAGGCCGATGTACGAGGTCAATATCCGTCTTACACCCTGCATCACATTCTGACATGGCCGTCTGTTCGATTTCGGCAATACCCCGTAATGCATTCTAATGCACACAAACACTGATTATCATTTTCATGACGAGTCTCTTATATAAAGTATATTGCTATGAATACACACCAGAAACCGTTTAACTATATGTATTATCAAGTAATGCTATTCAAATGTTAATTCTGCTCACACAGTATCAAATAATATGTGTAATGCTTGACGTTAAAATTCTGGGCTTGTCTCTGTAGTTTCCATTGTAGTGTTCTATTTGGAAAAAATGGCAATGACAAAGGAAAGTATGCAGACTATACGAAGGTCATTTTCCTGATGATCGCAGGTGGGCGATACGACAATCAAGCATTAAGAGTAAGCCTATATAACAGTACAATTTGGATCATTTAAAAGTTTCTATGTCATGAGAAGGTGAAGGGTCGAAACTTTTAAGCAACACTACCCAGTCATTATTCTGCACAGCAGAAACGCGACTTTATCATTTGAAAATTAACATTAACGAATGCAAATGTGTGACATTCTACAAATTATATGATTTTTTATTTAAAGTTAAAACAAAGTTACGGATACGAAAAAAAGATAATATTGCATTGGCCATTTCAAGTATAAAAACGATAGTCGTATATTGATTTAAACGACTTCATGCAATCAAAATATAATACAAATATAATAAATAAATATGTTCCCTTGTGATAGCCATATCATCTTAACACCGCGCACAAGATTCGTAAACGCTCCATTAAACAACAATTTCACAGACAGAATGTTTCCTGCCAAAAAACAACAACAATCGGCGAAATGCGTAAAAAGCTGATAAACATACATCTATACAAATATTCATCTTGCACTAAAAATGACCAGCAGCAACTTCATATATACAATAAGGATTTTCCTTCAATTAAATATATTTAAAGCTTTTTGAGCCCAGAATATGAGTATATTTTAAATCCCTTGTATTATATTATCTTAATGTTATCATATATATAATTGTTTAAATATAAACGAATGCAACAACTCACAAAAGGGGACAAGCAGTTTTTCTACGATGTGCAAAGTCAATGGACATGCCATAGATTCAAAACTAATACTTTGAACTGACAAAAAACGAAAGCATATAATGTATAGTGTATATGTGTGTATAAGTATCTGTACATACAAAAGTGTATTGCTCGTGTTTAATACAATTTTGCTCAATATTAAAAACAGTTTATTGACGGAGTACCGTTACTATAGAGACGAGGTGCATTTAAAAAACAAAACTGTCATGTTATGGGACTAAACATATTAATTTTTTCTACAACATGTATTATATTAACTTTTCGGGAGTGTCACACTTGTTTTTATCCTTTTTGCAATGTCGAAAATTAAATGTCTAAGTCAAAACATAAAGTACAGGATACGTTCGGTTAACAACATTCTCGAAGAAAGGCAACGTAAGACAAATTATATCATGTTCACAAAAATAACGATTAATAGTGCATTCTCTGCCAATTTTTCAAGATTATATATTAGAATAACGTTGTAACTTTTTCCCTTTCCTTTTCCTCCTCCGCCTCCTTCGTAGCCTTGTTTATTTTCGAGGGAATATCTTATTGAGTCATCAGATGTTTATTATATTTTGTATATAATGTAACCTTTTGCAGTTATTTTCATTTCAAGACATCATCAATGAAAGACCAGAAATGTATTTCAGTATTAAATTATTTATGAAATCAACATCAAACTGCAACATTATATGAACTACTTTCATATATATGATATATTGAAACTGATCGAAAGCAGAGCTTAACATTTTTCGCTCTTTGAAAAGATGAAGAAAGCGAGCATTATAAGTTTTATAAATAGTTCCAGTCATTTTGAAACGTATGGTAAATTTAACATCATACAAACTCATTTATATTAACGAGAAAAAGATTAATAAAATACTATAATTCTAGATGTTTCTCCAATTCTCTGATTTAAAATGCAGCCAAGGGCTATACTTAATATTTGATGAAAATTACAATTTAGAGCATGTATCAACCAGTTAGAGTATAAGGAAATGTTTCCATTTCACCATTAATTCGGGAAAGATAACCTTGTTGGTATGCGAATACAAACCCCAGTTATTTAAAAAAAAACAACAACAATGTTTCATTGCCAATAAATTATATGGACTTGAAGATCGTAATGAAAATGTTAATACTACTAATGAAGACGAATATCATTGTATGATTAAAACACTTTATGAAAGTAAATTTGTTTTATGGTACTTCCCTTACTGAGCAATGCACCATTAATGTATCTAAATAGTTTTCTAACGCATTTGAATTAAGAAACGTGTTTCTGTAAAGTAATTAAAACTTATTTTCAATTTCTACATGCTTAGATGTGTTGAAATCATAAAATCTTAGACGTGTAATATACAAAAGTTGAATGTATGATATTGCTTATTTGTTGTATGTACCATACAGCTTTTTGAATGAATTTGTATTAAATATTGCATTTGGGGCTGAAGGCCTTTCACTGTAATAAACATTATGCTATGTTTATGTAAAATAAATGTGTCATATGTCGATATAGACAGCTTACAAGTGTCTTTACTTTCACGTTGTAATTATAGCTGATGTGCTAATGGTGAATGATTTTTGTCTGTCGGCAACGATATGACTTGCTATATACTAAACACTTGCTCATGGAATGTATGTATTAATCGGTACTATTTGCTATGACTAAATGTAACGTTAAGCACACACATTGGTCTTGTGGGTTGAAATATTGGCGACACTGTAGGTTTAAGTATAGCTTATTTCAGAAAAGTGTACAGCGTTAATTGTTTGAAAAACCTCGACCAACCTACACAGGTTACCTTTTGTACACAATCTCATCAAACGTGGTCAGAATGTTTACTTAACTCCAGGTCACATGTTTTGAAGGTTTGCTTTTTCCAATAAAGCTATATTGCTCAGTCGAGCGTCATAGAATCTTTATGTGTTATATTTTTTTCAGTCACGCGATCAGGCATTAACACATTACTCATAGACAGCTTAATGCCTTCGCAGCTAATATCTTGCACTTAAAACCTCAACCCAGAGGAGAGAATTTTGAGATATGAAAGAAGAAAGCAATAAACCAATCTCACGGAAGAATCGTGTCTGCCTTAATAAGAGTTCACGTCGATCTTTGAATTTCACAATTACAAATAAATAAGCGAATGCATAAAAGAGTCCGTGCAAGCGACGACTAGTCCAATTTGAATTTCCAAACACTGAAACGAATAACTCCGTCTCCTTTCTCAAAGTGAAACTGCAATTACAGTGACGGTCCTATATATCTAAATTATGAACCCTTTGAACAAAACTTGACCCTCGCCTGTTTGCTAATACGCATTTTAAAAGTACATGGTTAAGCCCATTTGTTAACAAATCTGCTTTGATGTTGTTTATAATGTCATATATGAACGCCTTGTTACAGACAGTTTCGAAAGTCTGCGCATTAACAGAAGAGATATCATGGGCTTCGTACTTCTTTTCAAGTCGACACCCTTATACTTTGCATTCTGTGCCTTAGAAGGGCATTTGTTTTATAGCATGCATTCAATGCCTTTAAGGGTTTTTACTTCCAAAATATAATATAGGCCTTTCTATGGTATTTTCCAGGAAATATTCAAGGCCTTTAAAATGTAATCTATGCCTTTAAATGTCCTTTGTTCTAGAATGTATTCTAGGTCTTTATACCTTAGGACATTTCTTACAGAATGTATATTCTATGCCTTTAAAGCTGCGTTGTTACGGAATGTATTGTTTAAAAACGCACTCTTACTCCCAAATAAGATTTACCACAATTTTTTTTTTTTTTTATTCCAAAAAGGTTGAATAAAGGTCGAAAACAATGGTTCTTATGAAGGAAACCGAGTTTAATTTGAAAGAAATGAGCATAAAACACGGTATTTCTACCTTTTGAGACTATATTATACCACAGTAAATCTTTTAGCATTCACCAATCATTTAATAGTTTTGCCCTTCCTGCTATTAAATACACGGTTACAATTTTGTTATCAGTAATTATTTTTTTCCAGACATGCATTATTTAGTAAGTAGTTAAAGGTTTACAAGTCAAACTTGATGTTTGTTATACATGCGAATGTATTGATTTTGAATCAGAGTGTCACTTTAAGGATTGGTCGCAATATTTCCTACATTTAGAATTGTATCTATATTTTGTAAACAATTTACCATCAAGTGAAAGGGAAGTTACAATTACAATGCGTCCGCGTTATGAAATAGCCGTTATCGCCCTTGATGCCGTAAACCGTTATCATATTTTTATTACTCTGCATCAAATATTTTCGGAGCGGAGATAAAAAATGGTTATTTTTCGGAGAGCAAATATAATGTTTTCTCAGCATTTAATATAAATCAAGAATAACTCTTCAAGAATTCTTAAACTTGCTTTTTTTTTGGGGGGGGGGGGGGATAATATTGCGTACACAATGTTTAATCATTATATAAAATAAACGTTTGATAAATGTATCGTGAACACATAGCTTTACTTTAGAGACTCTGAAAGTTTTCACAAACCATTCGATTTTGATAAAGTAACGCTTATTAAAATGGAAATTGTCAATAACAAACAACTGCACAACAAAAAACGTGTTTGTCTTTTAATGAAACTTGTCAAAAGAAACACAGCTTAATTTTATGTTCCGTTTCAGGTTTTGAAATGTTTTTTAAGCAGTTTTGAAATATGGCAGGTCTTAAGCAATCTTCTCGGTTTTTATTTTGTTCATTCCGAGAGGAATTAGCCAGAATTTTGCCATCTTGAATTCTTTTATTAGGCAATATGGTTTCATACCAGTTGATGACCTTGACGGTTGGACTGTTGAATTTATCTCGGCTAAAGCAGGAGGCATTGTTCTCATACGTATTTTTGTAAGTGCTGAAGGCGCGGTTATAGGACCTAATAGAAGCTCCTTTTTTGTCCACTCATGGATATAATGCGCCGTGCCTCCAAACAAGCTTCAATCATCTATTGAATGGTTGTAGCACGCAAGCAATGTTCTGTGTATTGCTGATCATTGAGCAACTTTGCAAATGTTTATGCGTTCGTTTTGCTATTGGCTTGGGAACGTACCATGAAGCGCATAGGCGAGGATTGGTCATTGCTTGCGAATTGACGTAATTGAACAGCATTAAAAAAATATGAATTTGCTTATTGAAGACATTATCATGACCTTAAATGGACAAGTCGACCCTCCCTGATGATCTGTTTTTCTCTTGTCTCATGGTGTTACTTCCTTCAACATTTTGTAAAAAGTCGATGCTGTAGTTGGCCAGTAACACTACCCCTCTATGTAGGCCAACACAATTATGTTTAATGCTTTTGTAGGTTTGTGTTTATGTAACCATAAAGCCTGATTTTTATCAGTTTGTATTCATAAAGCCTGAGTTGACAGTTTTCTGTTTATTGAAAATATTATGAAAACTAAAGGGACGAACCTAGTAGTCTAACTTTCTATCATTTTAGACGTTGTAAGGCAACCATGCCTAAGATAATAATACACATGATGAACAATGCGTTACTTCATAAATTAGATTTAAGTTATAAAGTTGACTTAGTGAATTTAAGTTCAATTGGCGCCAGAATTTGAGAGTAAAATATAAGTATTCTCGTCGTGCTGTCATTAATTATAATTGAAATCGGCAAATAGTATTAAAAACCCCCACACACATTTGAAACTACAAGGCTTGATGAATACAACACTATTCATCAAAAAGTTGATTATTTAATTAGCCGGTTTCTTTGTCTTTATTCACATTCTTTAATCATGGTATTCACTGTATATGAACGCCTATTTGGGACAAGAACAAACAATGTTAATATTGAAAACTCGAAATAACGCAAAAAGGCGTTATCAGGACGTTCAAAAGGCATAACAACGTAAACAGGTTTGAAAGGATTATTTAAAAGACGCCTTATAATGAGTTTGAAAAGGCATTATAACAGCGTCATGACGAGTTAAAAGGGATGATGAGGCCAGCAAAGCAACAACATCATTATCAATTTCATCTTAATCATTGTCGTCATCAAAATCAGGAGTTTAAGGCATAATTGTAACAAACAAAAATGGTGATACTCTGAGTTTAAAACCATAATGGCGAAAGCGTTGTTGTTGTTTTTGATAATGAATATGCTGCTGCTGCTGCTGCTGCTGCTGCTACTGCTGCTACTGCTGCTGATGATGATCGTCTGATATTGTAAGTATTTCAATTCCTCTTTGCGTCACGTTGCTTTTAATGCCTGTATGATCCGGCGTCCTTGTACTATACCGAACTGTATGCGTCTAGACAGTATCGTTTATATTGTTTTGTAGCACGAAACTTCCTGTAATGAAATCACAATACCAAACTGATCTCGAATGTCATTATTCTTCATTTGAACAAAATGATACATTTCTTCTAACAAATAAATCAATCTGTTTCTCCTAACCAATTTTGTTATACGCATCGAACTACTTTACTTAGTTAGCTTCACCTTCTGTAACACACCAAATAACTTCTACCTAAGCCTAAAATAATTTCTTTTTTAGAGGAAAATTCCATGTATAAGAATAGCTTAACTCATTTATTCGGGTTCTGTTGGGATACATGAAGAAAACTTGCAGTCTATGTTCCAACGTGGGCTGTGTGTTAGCGTTCGAATAATTGTATTCTAGATTTTATTTCAATCCTTTATTGAAACACTGCAAAGACAGATGCCGTAAAGACCAGTAAAGTACATTAAACCTAGAAATATAAGCAATTGATAAATGTTGCTTTTTGTCCGGATTGAGAGAAAAAAAGGCTGATAAAAGTTTAGCAAAACAAATTTATATTTGTTTAAAAGCATACCATGTGTTCATTGTTGTGTTCTTATGAGAGTACGAATCTTTTGAAAAACTGGTCTCTAGAACAAGAACTAAAAACAACTTTCATTACTTTATTGCAAAGATTACAAGACGTGTATAAAACAAATACAACATATTTTACATATTAATTTCATCTTATTAAGTAAAAGATTAATCAGGAGAATATCTGCTTCTAATGGAAAAAACAAAAAGCCATGATTGCAACACATTTTGTATTCTGAAAGCAAGTAATTAAATTCCCCAGGCAATTTGTTCGCGTTCTGTTGATTAATGATACGACGTGCAAATTTGGAATTCTGTTGTTCTAGTTTTTATAATAGTTGAATTGCGTGAGGACGTAGGTTGCACCAGAGTAAAGAAAACACGGATGTATCATAACGAGCGAGACGTAATGGGTGTATGTTCACCATGTGTCAACAACAGTTACACATAATAGGTAATAATTCGACAACACAAACATCCATCATTTAAATTAGTTTAATGTTTTTATGCTTTATAATGATTGGCAATATGGCACTGGACGGTTTCGGGACACGAAATCATGGTCGACGCTGGAGTTGAGTGTTTAATTATACAACGAGAACTGGGACATACCCAGTAGCCGAATACATACGATGGCAGTGAAACAGTTTGGTCAACAAATTGGCGGTCGACGCAGGAGTTGGGTGTTTTATAATTCAACGAAAACAACAGGGACAAAAACCTTGTAGCCAAACGAATACGATGCCCTGTTCAAAAGGTCGAAGTCAAACAGGCACTAAACGAGAGACAAACAAATTACAAAACACCACAGACCGACCACATACAAAACACCACAGACCGACATCATACAAAACACCACAGACCGACATCATACAAAACACCACAGACCAACCAAGTACAAAACACCACAGACCGACCACATACAAAACAACACAGACCGACCACGTACAAAACACCACAGACCGACATCATACAAAACGCCACAGACCGACCACGTACAAAACACCACAAACCGATCACATACAAAACAACACAGATCGACCGCGTACAAAACACCACAGACCGACCAAGTACAAAACACCACAGACCGACATCATACAAAACAACACAGACCGACTATGTACAAAACACCACAGACCGACCACATACAAAACAACACACACCGACCACGTACAAAACACCATAGACCGACCACATACAAAACAACACAGACCGACCACGTACAAAACACACAAACCGACCAAGTACAATACATCACAGACCGACATCATACAAAACAACACAGACCGACCACGTACAAAACAACACAGACCGACCACATACAAAACAACTCAGACCGACCACGTACAAAACACCACAGACCGACCACGTACAAAACACCACAGACCGACCACGTACAAAACACCACAGACCGACCACGTACAAAACACAACAAACCGACCACATACAAAACACCACAGACCGACCACGTACAAAACACCACAGACCGACCAAGTACAAAACACCACAGACCGACATCATACAAAACAACACAGACCGACTACGTACAAAGCACCACAGACCGACCACATACAAAACAACACAGGCCGACCACGTACAAACCACCAAATACCAACCACATACAAAACAACACAGACCGACATCATACAAACAACACAGACCGACCACGTACAAAACAACACAGACCGACCAAGTACAAAACACCACAGACCGACCACATACAAAACAACACAGACCGACCACGTACAAAACACCACAAACCGACCACATACAAATCAACACAGACCGACCACGTACAAAACAACACAGACCGACCAAGTACAAAACACCACAGACCGACCACATACAAAACAACACAGACCGACCACGTACAAAACACCACAAACCGACCACATACAAAACAACACAGACTGACCACGTACAAAATAACACAGACTGACCACATACAAACAACACAGACCGACCACGTACAAAATAACACAGACCGACCACATACAAAACACAACAGACCGACCACATACATAACAACACAGACCAACCACATACAAAACACAACAGACCGACCGCATACAAAACACCACAGACCGACCGCATACAAAACAACAGAGACCAACCACGTACAAAACAACAGAGACCGACCACATACAAAGCAGCACAGACCGACCACATACAAAACACAACAGATCGACCACATACAAAACAACACAGACCGACCACATATAAAACACCACAGACCAACCACATATAAAACACCACAGACCGACCATATACAAAACACCACAGACCGACCACATAAAAAAACATAGACCGACCGCATATAAATCATCACAGACCGACTGCATACGAAACACCACAGACCGACCACATACAAAACACAACAGTCCGACCACATACAAAGCAACCCAGACCAACCACATACAAAACACCACATACCGACCACATACAAAACACCACAGACCGACCCCAAACAAAAAATACAAACCGACCACATACAAACACCACTGACATATGAAACATGCATCAGCCGTTTCTTTGCGTAGACATGCAAATAATGGAGATGCACAGGGGCAAGCCTGGAAGCAGCTTAAAATCTAAACAAGATCATGTTTAAAGGCACAAGGATCAAGGCTGAACAAACACAATACAAGAGACACAACCATACACGAGGACTAACAAAAAACTAGTATTAAAATATAGTAATTGGTAACTTTTTGGGAATCCGCTACAGCACGGTCATTTCGCGACTCATATCGAGTATGATACAATAATATATAAAACAACATTTTTTAATTGCACTGTATTGTATGGGTCGTGTGTTCGTGCAGTATGAATGCTCCCGCGCAATGTTGTACAGCCATGAAGGGCGTCCGCTTGAGCAATTCGTTCTGTTTTAAATCAAAGTTATAAAGTATCTTAGGTAAATTGTAAGAATTTAATGTCTGAGAAATTTTACGGACGTTGTTTGAAACGTCGTTTACCATTGGTCAAGGGACGTCGCGCTTTTACAAAAGTGCAGCAATGAAATAAAACAGAATGGCATCATAACGCTGACCGGATCATGCAAAATAAACTGCAGTTTTTCTCTATAGAAAATTAAATGTAAATGATATTATTTCAAAATGCAACTTGATTTAAATACTTTATGTGACACCAGTACCAAACAAAACGATATGGGAATAAGAAACCATAATAAAATGTTGTGGGATGACATTATTTCCTCTACAAAATACCAAAACGTTTTTATTTTATTAAATTGTGTGATGGCATTTGCCATTATTCGTTTGTTGCCAATCGCTGTTATAAAAGTGAGCAATCAGGCAAACACGAGTTAGTGTAAAGAACATCAGGAAAGGTCGAAGCTATTTGTTTTATTATCATTAGGATAACACTATATCCTTATTTCATGAATTGAGTCGGTCAAATGTAAAAACAACAGACGTCGATGTTCGTCGATATTTCAAAGTACTCTGAGGAAATAAAGCAAGAACAATCACGTTGTATACATTTTAAATTGTAATTGAAACTATATACAACATTGATAAAGTACACAACATAGCATAATTAAAGTGCAAAATGTTGTCTGTGGTCCTTGTGTAGTCACGAGGCTAAAGGCTCAAACGTTTAAAGTGTAAAATATTGATACGTGAATGGTGTTCCAACCGTTAAAATGCTGCCGACCTTTATTGATGACCTTATTTGTAACCGGTCACTTGGCATTAAAACTAGTTTGAAGTTCATCTGCAACTTTATGACTTCCGTAGCGATTGCGTTTTGGTATAAAAATTCGTAAGCACGGATATATTTAAGGATTTCAGAAGTGGAGGCAAAACAATATTTCTTGTTACTTGTTGAAAGTTTATACAGATGATTTTACAATTCAATTGAAACTAGCAACTCATTTAATGTTTGATTTTAAAGTACAATAGTACACATCCGAGTTAACACATACACAGTATGAAATATTTGCAACAACAACTGCATGTTCCATACGTTAGATATATTAATTATTCCGTCTTAAATGTGTTAATGGCGGGCATTTATAGGGAATTTCTGTGATAAGATATTCCTAGTTTCCTCCGAAACGCCGCTCAGCATTAAACATAGGGATAAATTGACAAAAAAGCTGAGATTATAATATAGTCGTAAAATATTTTTGTGTTTCTGCATGCAAATATTTCCAATGTCTTTGCATTAAACTATATATGTGCTGTTAAGGTCATTTCTAACAGTTAGAGGTGAAGGTCACAGCTAGACAATGGTAGATGTGTTCGTGCGTCCTACTTTTGTGGCTCTCCTCTCGAATAATATTGTTCTTGGATACCACTGAAGGCATTTATCACTTAACGTGGAACTATAAATCATGCAGCTCTACAGTGCCTACGTGCTTCACAACGGTCGGTTTCGCAAACGCAACTTTAGATAATAAAACATATTCCGCCTGAAGTAAACTAATTCAGTAATATGGAACCACTACATTTAAATTGTGCGTATTTGCTACTTAAAACTATCGGTAAACAAGGCACGAAGGAATACTCAAAAAGTCTGGAATCGTGATGAAAACCACATGATAGTAATTTGTGACTTCTAATCTGATGTATAAGCCATTGCATACAGCAGACAGATGCAGTGCAATGTTAATATGCAAATGGATGAACATTCAAATAGGAATACGGCGTTGTTTAATACGTGTGGGTTTTCTATTTGACATATAATGTTTGGAAACGACTTTACACTTTGTCGTCGAATCTTAGCAAGCAATTAAATATCTTTCAAAATGAGTTTTTGACTTATATTAGACGAAAAGCCTGACACAATATAGAAATGCAGTTACCATGCCGTAGTAGGGTCGACGTGTTCTGTTTCCTCCGCTCTTAAAAAGATGAGGCAATACCTTGTGTGTTATTCATCGTGACGGCTTTTCGAGCTCTTATGTTTTTTTAACTAAACCACCTGATATGTCAAGTTATGCATGGAAAACTGTTGATGTCATCTTCAAGAAAGATAAAGCAGAAAACAGAACATGCAAGGAAGGGATAATGGAGCGTAATGAGTAAAACTGATAAATATCCTACAATATAATTGTTATTCGTTCAATACACTTTCGTTACACCTAGATAAAACCAGCGTTATCGCGTTACCATCATATTGTTTCTCTTTCATTTGTAGACGGCTTGCGTTTGAAATTAATGCTCTATCTCATAACGTTACATCTTATTTCAGTTTCTATTGCTGGGAAGGTAAACCGAGTATTTTTGTCTATCAGAATCCCAAACCCATTCGCCTGTGATAGGCTGTGTGTCGACATCGGCAATGTGTATGATATGCTATGATGTCAGTTACATCTGTTGACACTTTTAACGATTTACTATGAAATCAGTCGTCAGTGTTTTAAGTTTTATCAAAAAGGCATGCACACATTGGAAGGAATATATATAAAGTACATTTGCATACATCTTTACTAGTCGTTGACTACATAAACTGCTTTGGTGCCTTAATCAGTACTACAAGTTAATCTTGCTTAAGGGTTTCTGCCCTGGACATGTTCATCGAACAGATCATAGCAACGTTAGGATTAATGTTAAACGCAATTCGGTCTGTCGGTTCATACGCACATGCACGTAGACATACATTAACTACATCAATACAAAAAACAATACAACCTCCCCCTACGCAGAAATCAATAACTTAAATACGGTAGTTCAGTTCCGCTGTAACTAGAGTCTATCTGCTGTTTATGATTTTTTACCGGTACGTCCGTTTTAGTGACGATCGCTGGATAAGTGAAAGTGACCATGGTTTACCCTTGGTATTAATAGTGACCGCAGGCTTGGCATACACCGGGACTCCCACGAGCATCGAAGCTGTGTCAATACCTGCCAATCTTCGGCATTATAACTCATTATTGAAAATAAACATTATAACGTGATTAAGTAGTAAATATTCTAGTAGTTATTTCCTTGTTCGTATTTATTGATTAGTGCTTTAAAAGGCTAATTCGTTTAAGAGCTACCATAAACTCGTAGTTTTATTGATTAAAAATATTAAGGAAACAAGGAGGACAGGCCTACAAGAGCCTAACATACACTGAACGAGAGATACATAACGTCACGAACAGTGCAAACCGGTTACATATTTAGAAATCTTTACGTTGTGAACACCTCCTTGGGTCATATCAGTTCCATAACAAAAGCATGCTAAATAATTAAAGGCAGGCATCCGCCATATTTGATCAATTACAAAACTATTTCGTTTAAACCGAAACATGTGACGCATCCGTTCCGCTAAAACGCGGGACTCGCATCTTATAAGGATACCCGTCGACAATAGAAGTATATTGTACACCGTAAATAAGAACCCCTCATAAATTATGGAAAAACTTCCAACACCATAGTATATTCGTTATAAAGAAGAACCAAAACAATAAATATGTTTAAACAAATCTTTAACTGCGCAATAATCAGGTTTTAAATTTTCTCTAATACCTACGGGTATGTTTATTTGCGGAAGTGCCTTTTCTCGGATTTTGTTAAGTTAAGCTAGACATTAAACAAAAACTGGTTACTCTATTGTCTGCTTCATGAAATGTATTGCAAATCCTGCCCCTACAAGATGCAATAACGCGCAAAATGCAGAAAATTTGGTGAATTCTACATTTAAATCATACGCTTCCTAAGGGAAAAAATATATATTGAAAAAAGTGTTTGTGAAATCGAAATAACCCCATATTGAGAAGAAAACCATTAAGAGGCGTTATTTTCTTAATAACGATATGTGAAAACTAATCAATGACTGTATTATATATGGTGATCAGGTTTTAACGCCTTATTTAGAGGCATTGTCCTTTTGAAAGAGTGCTTTGGTACGATATTTCAGCGATTTCGGAGGCAGTTATCGCAGAAAGATGCATGCATTTTATAAATAAGTCAACGTGATTGGATATCTTGATACAACAATATCATATCAATCAGAAAATAGAAGTTCCACATGATGACATGTACTGTATTTCATGCTTTTGGTAATGCCAAAGTTCCTACATTTTATTACCATTTCTTTCCAACAGAAAGCCAACGATTAATCTATTCTTTTAACTGTATTTACTTTATATGAACAACCGAATAAGGTTGTCCCAAATATACAAATTCAGGCTTTAAATTCACTTTATTTCAATATCGATTAAACTATATTTGCAGAAGAAAAACCCTAATTACGTGGTTTTGAAGGATAATATCATTTCTCCTACAAAGACCAAGACAAAATGAGACATGAATACACTTTAAAACTAATATATGTAATTGACAATTATTTAAAAAATGGAAAGGTAAGGACTAAAAGTCCCTGTCTTATTTCATCTACTACAAATAGTCAAAAGATCCTCAGCCAAAATTGGGTTTCATTTAATCAAATCTACATTAGCAATAAACTTGTGAGATGAAAACAATGTTTATATACCCTAGTTCATACAGGTTTTTCTATTTCAATTTCAGCCCTTTTATTGGCACAAAAGACCACCGGCCCATAAATCAAGTACATAAATTCATAAAACATAAACAACGACGAAAGTAAGCAATGCCAATTTACATGAACACTACGAGCAGTACAGTGGTGTGGATGGTGTCGGATTAGGCACAAATGTGTGTTATCTATTTGTTATCAAGATACGGTTGTTTAAGGTTACAGATAAAAAAATAGTTCTTTAACATTCTTGTTGTTGAAAGTTTACTTTAAATACATTGAGAGTTGCGTTTGATTCTGATAAATTACCCAGGGAAAAAAATCCAATTCTTAATAGTTTTCACACAAACACTAAACATGATATTGATCTTCAACCGCATCCATATTATGTTCAAAACAAAAAGTACACAAGCGTTCCTCTCTAGGAACCCCATTATTCCTTCCAACTTAAATACCCAGGTTATAAACAGAGCACCTAAATTGCGAAAAGCTTTAACGAAGCTAGAGGGGATGATTCTTCTTAAGGGTATATTCAACAGTAAAAACTTGAACTCTTAATAATGGTCACACCTAGAAGAGTTGGATATACGGAGTTTAAATTCGTGAATGGACATATTGGTATCCCCCACGGCATTGGATAACCATACAAAACCATAACCAAATTTAAACAGAGTTTCACGGACCTCAAAGGCCCAGGTTCGGCTACCAACATTATCAAGGTCCTTGAGCATAAAGTGGCAATTTCTGGGAAATCTTTGTCTGGGCATGTGTAACAATTAACACCTATACGTAATAAATCTAGTTACATATTTGAGATAAAGCGGACGACGTTACGTATTCTTATTTATTTACAGCCTTTCAACGCTTTCATCGCTTTCATTTTAACAGTTACATTGCTACCGACATTTATTGCTAATTTTATTTGTGACCGGTTACTAGGCGTTAAAACTGTTTTGTAGCTGGCCTTAATGACTTCCGTAGTAAATGCGTTCTGCTTGAAGACTCCCTCGCAACTGTGGAATGTTTTTCAAGTTCCCAAAAGGAAAAAGCAACTCGCTCTATTCCGATTTTAGTTAAAACATCATTCTTTTTACATATGATTTTAAAATTCAATCGAAATAAGGAAAATCATTTTATTGTGTGATTTTAATTCGCCGTGTTTTCAGGGTATTTTTGTGTCTAGATATTCCCAATGTTCTTTTCAACGCCGTTCAATATTAAACGCATGTTCACACTGACAATAGCCTGGAAAATCATATTTTGCTTATTTACCTGTTTCTTTCTGTGACTAGACGTACCCACTGCCTGTGCATTAAACTATACATATACCTATTAGTTTGTTCCTGGCAGATATAGCTCAATGTCATAGTTAGACCGTGGTAGCTGTGTACATCCGTCCTATTTTTCGTTTTGTTTTCTCAAATTTATTTGTTATTGGATAAAATGACATATGAAGGTCCACTGTGCCTGCGTGTACCAACTTCAGTAGGTACTTTCACTGGGATAGGCTTCGCCAACAATCTCAAAATGAAATATATTTTGCAAGAAATGAAATATTTCAATAATATATCATTGCAACAATAACTCAGACAGTCAGCAAGCCTCTTTGTTGTGCGTATTTGCTTCTTGATATTAACAAAACATAGTCGTAATTATTGACTTCAAATCTGAGTTTTAAGCCCTTGCATTCAGCAGACAGATGCAGTGCAATGTTAATATACAAATGAATGAAAAAAAATGCAAATCGGAAAACGGCAAAAGAGAACAGTGATGTTTAATATAAATGTGTAATCCATTGACCGAATTGTATTAAAACGGTAAAGTACTTCTTCTTACAGCGTCTGGAGTTTAAAATGTTGACAAAGGGGGAAATTCAGAAAGCAAGTTATGCTCTGTCTAAAAGGGTTCTAACACATTGATTAGATTGAAATCGTTAAGCCGTCTAGAAATGCAGTCAGTCCCACAATGCAAAGGACGGTCAAATTGCCCTGCTTTTCCTGCTCAGAATGAGACTGAAATTGTCAGATGCCTTATGTATATGTGACAGTGTGTGTATACAACATGATGAATTACGTCATATTTGCTAATTCGGAAGGCAACAAGCAAAATGAAGACCTAAATCAAAGATAACCTTTTTTTACAAATCCATTTTAAATGAAACAAAGGGCAGTATAAAAAAGTTTAAAGATCCCTGTATTTGTTTCATTACCGAAATTTGATAAGGTCATTTGTTTCATCAAACACTTCAAACACCTGTCTCCGAAATAATGTTTTGACAGTGCTCCGTCAGACGGCCGTATTGTGAAAAGGTTTGTCGAAGTGTTTTAAGAAACTAAACTCTCAATCAAACTTTGGTAAATGACCGAAGGCAGGGCTCCGTAAGCGACGTAGACTACGCTATGTTTCATTTAAAATGGTAAAGATATTGTGAAGTTATCTTTGTTCAAAGTCTTTTTTCAAATCAAACTATTGCCTTCCGAGGTAGCATTTATATTGCAATTTATCACGTGGTATACACACACTGTGTGACACACGTCCTTATTAACCGAAACGAAACACTGTTGAATGCTACATGTTTGTTTTGATTCCCGCTTAAAGAAATGAGATACGTGCGTCTACTGGAATGATTTCCATAAAATCAGAAATACATGAACGTTTTTTCTGAGACTATCAATATGTTTAATTTGTTCCCCAAAATGCATAAACTTTAATTAAAAACAAAATAAATATGTAATTAGCTATCACTATAACTTGCTTCAACTTGAACGTTTATATGTAGCAAACGGTTCCTTACCACACATACTATAATATATATATAGTTGGCATGAGGGCTTAAAATGTTTAAAACATAAAGTAATGAAGTTCCTAAATATTCTTAGATTATATTGCATAGTCCTTATGATTTTTATAAAATTCAATTCCATGGTTGTATATATTTTTTCTGTGTTGCCCTGATCGAAGAGCTCCATAAACGCCCGAAAAGCTGTAGTTTTCATGATGTATCGGAAATGTAAATGTCTAGGGGGTTTCTTATATTCCATTTACGCGAATTACAAATGAAGGATATGTAACTATAATTCAAACATATAACTTATCTATTTTCCATATTATTTTCGGAATAATCGGAAATTGGATGTTACGATTCTCGACTGTATATAGGTCTATATTACGTAAATACATATATTACTACTTTGTTGTTAAGTAAAAGGTCTTATCGTTGAATGGCAAGTCAAACAATTGTGATGTTATTATCTTTTATAAGAAAATAAATGCTAGTCCGATTATATTATTTATGATAATAATGGGAACTACGTAGCAAAACATTGACGATATAACAATGTTAAAGGCTTAACAGACACTTAACGAAAATAAAGATAAAAGGCCTAGTTTAAGGAATGTTTGGTAAAACATTCCCATGCTGTGCATCTCCTGCTAATTGCAATGATGTCACAGTAGGGGCCAATTTCCTGTTCATTTATTTTTTTAGGGTCCATTTCTGCAATAAAACCTCTAAAACTGCACAGCAGGATACTCAGATCGAAGATCTGATAAGACAATTAGGCAATTAGATTAAGATCAACACACAAAAGTTGGACACAATACACAATTTAACGGTCATTAAAGAAGAGAGTTAACTGGGAGCAATATTGTATTATTCATCTAGTTTCAGTCTAGACTTATTCAGAAAATACATATTCCGTATATATTGTATACTTGTTTAAAACTTTGCTAAAACCTCCCATGTTTTTGACATGGGTCCTATAACACACGCTGTCACCAAGAAGTTCTGGAATATTACCTTGAGCGATTTATCATCCCAATCACGGAGGTCTTCTACCACAATAGTTAACTGATTGTTACGCAACCTGTAGTGACAATTAGTACGAATTTCATATTAATTGACACTGTCAAAATAACAAAGACATCTTGTTCATGGTCTCATATCTATGGAAACTAATCTATTATGTAAACTGCAGGAGCTGCACCAAGTTAATTCCTTGCACACTAATCAAACGCAAAATGATTTATTTCTTTCATTTGTTAGAGTCCTTCTTGATTAGATTAACCTATTCGAAAACACGTTTAAACAATTCAACGTTGGTCCTCCATGAGAGATTAATTATGATAACTTAATTTTGAGCCGTCAACATTTGTATTCATTTCTTTTAATGAGAATTAATTCCCACAAATGCATCAGTAACAAATTTATATTAATTTAATAACAAATTTCTCACGAAATCATTTTTTAAAAGCGGGGTTTTGTCGATAAGTTCATAATAATATCAGCAGTCTAAAAATCTTCTTCTCTATTCGTTATCAAGAGTAAGTACGATATAAACATTAACATACAAGGAAGCACCTATAAATACCGGTCGGGAAGACGTATGGGCATAGAAGTAGCCGGATATATAGGGAAAACGATGATTCTAGCTAAATATTTGTTGATTGGAATACATCAAATGTATGACTTGATTACCTACGTTTTGGTTTACATGTTCTACTAATGAACTCGTGCCTGATGCCCGTGATACAGAAACGGTTGGACACGACATGAATTAATTTTGGCAAATTGATGCTTAATAGGCTTTTGATCATCTTGGGCACAACTAGTGGTCTGAACAGTAATTGACGACAAATTTGCTGATTCAGACAGAACAAGAAAGAAGTGAATTTATACAGATAGACAGGAAAATGTGCTGACAAACAAACTAAAATGCAAACAGACGAGAACGTTGAAGTACATGCAGGCAACAAGATGACAAGAAAACATATTAATTGAACTACTGCTAGATAGAAGACAACGACTAATTAATTGCATTATAGTGAAACAAGGTTATAACTAAGCATTTTCCTTTGGTCCCAACATTAATTGATGAACGTTATTGTAATCTTTATATGTGCGTGTTGCCAAGTGTAACGTTATTGTAATCTTTATATGTGCGTGTTGCCAAATGTAACGTTATTGTAATCTTTATATGTGCGTGTTGCCAAGTGTTACGTTATTGTAATCTTTATATGTGCGTGTTGCCTTGTGTAACGTTATTGTAATCTTTATATGCGCGTATTGCTATACAGATATTCCTTTTGTTGTTTGAAGATTACACTGTTTTGTTTTCATACTCTGATACTTGCCTACAAATACTCTGAAACAAGCTTAATGATAATTGCAAAAAATGGAATATCATTGTTAATACCAAGAAAACTGTAGCAATAGTTTGTAAAATGGGAACTCGAGTTGAAAACATTGATATATTTTATGATTAAACTTTTCAATCAATTAATAAAATTTGTTGTTTAAACCAAGACCTGCCAGAGAGCGCTTCTTAAACTGATTACCGTCGATTTAACGGAGTTTATTGTAAAATGTATATAAAACAAATATAAAACATGAAAATAATATAAACACAGTATATACGTCATTACGAATGACAAAAAGAGACATGTTTTACTGAACTTACTTGTTTAATAACCTCAGGTTCTGTTTATTTGCAGAAATGCGTTCTTCTTTGAATTGTTTTAACTCAGCCTAAAATCAAAACAAAACTGATTTCCCTAAGCCTGAATCATTCAAATGTATTGAAAATCTTTTCTCTTCAAGATGCAATAATGCGCAAAATGCAATAAATTCAATATGAAAATGAAATTGTTCCTAAGGGAAACTTTATAAAATGAGATCCATTGTTTGTGAAATGGAAATTACTGAACGACGATACAAAAATCATAAATGCCAATAAGGACACTTGTGAACTTATCATTGTCGGTATATATTTGGTGATAAGGTTATAACACCAAATTTATAGGCATTATCCGTTGGAAAGGGTGCTTCCCTTTTTCAAAGGCAGTCATCGTAAAAGATGGACGATTTAAAGCTAAGTGAACGTGTTCCTTTATACGTGTAAAAGTCCTGCTTATCATTGAGATCATTAATAAAATAATAATAAAATATAAACATTTTGGAAAGATTGAAGGGTTACTGCCTTTTTGGGGTAATTAGTCCTGTTTATCTTCAAGAACATTGATCACATAATAACAAGTCTTAAGAATAGTAATTTCTGCTTTTGGAAATAGCAATGCGGCTGCAATTTCATAGCAATCCTTTCAAACAAAACCCCGACGATTAGTGTGTGTGTGTGTGTGTGTGTGTGTGTGTGCGTGCGCTTGCGTGTGCGTGTGTGTGTGCGCGTGCGCGTGTGTGTGCGTGTGCGTGTGCGTGTGCGTGTGTGTGTGTGTGGGGGTGGGGTTCGAATAATTATATAAAATATAATTATCAGGGTTTTATTTTGATCCTTTATTAAAACACTACAAAGAAAGATGCCGTAAAAACAAGTACATAACAGTCAAACAAGAATTGTCAACAATTGATAACTGTTGCTTTTTGTCCGACATTTCCTGACGGATTCATATATCAGTAAGAGCAAAAGAAACTGATAAAGTTTTTTAAAACACATTCATTTTTATTTAGTACCGTTTCATGTATTCATTATTGCGTTCTGATGAGAGAACGAATCTTATTTAAAACAGGTTCCTAGGATGAGAACTAACAAGTAATTCATAACCGTCTTGAAAAGATTGCAATGTGTAAAATACAAATACAAACGTTTTGAGCATACACACCTGATTCCATTAATTACAATATTATTCTGGAGAATGACGGCTTCTAATGGCAAGGCAAAACACAACAACAATGATTGCTACATATTTGGTATTCTGAAATCAAGTAATTGAATTCCCAAGGCAATTTGTCTGCGTTCTGTTGATGACTTACAACGTGCAAACAAGAAATTTCGTTGTTGTAGGTTTTAATAATAGTTGAATTGCGTGATGAAGTATATTCCTCCAGAGAACAAAAAAACCCTGACGTATCCATATGAACAAGACTTGTTTCGTTTCTGTTAACCATGTGTCAACAATAATTATACCTGGGCAACACAAACAGCCATCAATTAAATGAGTATAATGTTTTAATGTTTTATAAAGATTCGCAATATAGAGCTTATCGGTTTCGGGACACACAACCATGGTCGACACTGAAGTTTGATGTTTAATAATACAGCGACATCTACGGGGACAGATTCCGGAGCCCAAGGTCAACAAATTTGCGGTCGACGCAGGAGTTTCATGTTCAATATTACAATGAATGCTACAAGGACAGGCGCAGTAAGTAAATAGATACGATGGCAGTGATAAAATACGTAAATAAATTGGCCGGCGACGCAGAAAGTGGGTGTTTTATAATACAACGAAAGTGTCAGGGGCATTTCCAATACAAACAAATATGATGTCCCTGTTCAATAGGTCAAGGTCAAAAAGCACTAAACCAGAGACACACAACGTACAAAACAACACTGACATATGACACATGCTTCATTTTCCTCATAGACACGTAAATAGTGGAGATAAATAGGGACAAGACCGGTAGCTTGAAATGTAAACAAGATCCTGTTTATAGCCAAAAGGATCAAGATAAGGAACACACTAAACAAGATACACAACCATACAAGAGAACAAACATAATACACAAGAGAAACAAAAACTATACAAGAGAACTGACATTATAAACAAGTAAAAATATATACAAGAGAACAAACAATATGCAAGAGACTCACACACATAAGAGAACAAAAATTATAAACAAGAGAAACATATATACAAGAGAGACATATACACAAGAAAACAAACAACAAGCAAGAAACACAACCATGCAAGAGAACAAACATTTTAAACAAGAGAAACATATCAACAATAGACCAACCAATAAGCAGCAAGAAACACAACCATTCAAGAAAACAAACAACAAGCAAGAGACACAACTATGCAAGAGAGCAAACTTTATAAACAAGAGAAACATATCAACAAGAGACCAACCAATAAGCAGCAAGAGACACAGCCATATAAGAGAACAATTAATAAACAACAGAAACAACTATACAAAAAGAGACGAAATGTAAAGACGACAAACAACTACAATAAACACATTTCAAAATAGAGTCATTGCTTAACGTTGTGACATCCGCCATGGCACTGACACCCAGCATATTGAGTAAAATCTAATATAAACAAGTTTTTATGTAAAACATTGTATTGTTTTGGTCTTGTGCAATATCAATGTCGAGGTCCAAATTTGAGAAGCAATAAAGCGCGTTAGCTCGATCAATAGTTTTGTATTAAATTTAAGAGGTCAAATATTTTAGGTAAAATCAAAGAAATAATGCCTAATGTTTTGAAAACGTATGGCTGTTATTCGAAACGTCGTTTAATGTACCATTAATCAAAGGATGCCGCATTTGTACAATAATGCAATGAAGTAATGAAATAAAACAAAATAGCGTCATAACGCCGTACTGGCTTTATTAAAATTAAACAGTAGTTTTCCTATATATAAAGGACAAGGGAACCATATGGGAAGAAAAAAACATAACGACCTGTTGTAGTAGGTTTATGTCATTTATTCTACAAAATAACAATTCATTAAATAGGATTCTTTGTGAAGGCATAGAACATGATTTGTTCGTCGCCAATCAATGTTATAAATGTACGCAATTAGGCAAATAAGAGAAAGCGTCGTAAAGAAGATCAGGACATGTCGAAGCTGTTTGTTTTATTATCATTGGGATAGCAGTTTATCCTTATTCAATGTCTTGAGTCGATCAAAATTGTAATCAACAGACATGGTCATCGACATGTCTATGTTCTCTGAAGCAAACACAATCACGTGGTATCTATTTGAAATTTTCAATGCAACTGTATACAACATTGATTTAGTATACAACACAGAACTATTTAAGTTTTTGCTGTAATTCTTGACCTGTCACAACCAGGCTGTAAGCTCGTAAGTATAAATTGAAAAATATTGATACGTAAATGTTTTTTTTCTAACAGTTAAAATGCTGCGGACATTTATTGCTAACATTATCACGCATCCTATATTTAGTGCCGGTTACTTGGCTGTTTTGTAGATCGTTTGCAACCTTATGACTTTCGTTGCAAATGCGCTTTGCTTGAAAACACATTCGCAATCGCGACATCGTTGAAGGTTTTCAAAAGGAAAAGCCTAGGATTTTTCCCCCTGTATTTGTTGAAAGTTCATACAGTACACCGATTTTTTTTTTTCAGAATTCAATCGAAATGAGCAAAATCATGTTAAAATGTGATTTTAAAACACACAAGTACATTTCACATAGCCACGCTATTAAATATTTGCAATAACAGTTGTATGTTACATGTTTTACATGTGTTCTATTGATTGATACTACGCCTCACATGTGTTTTTGGCGCGCTGGCTTTCAGGATATTTCTGAGATTATATATTTCCATATTATATATTAAAAAGCAGCGTCAAATTTGATATAACTCTGAAATGATTATAAAGTCGTGTAAAGTTTATTGTGCTTCTGTATCCTTATATTCCCACTGACTTTGCATCAAACTATACGTACTTATTCTTTATATTTAGTAGTTAGAGTTCAAGGGCACAGCTAGATTTTCGTAGATGTGCACGTCCGTCCTATTATGGGGGTCTTTCTCTTGAATATATTTGTTCTTATTTACCACTGAAAGGATTTCCTGACTGAGAGTGGAACTATAAAGCATATGCAGTTTCACTGTGCCTACGTGGCGATAAGTCAGTTTGTTTCTTCAAAGGGATATGTTTCGCCAAAAACCCTTAGAGAATGAAGCCTATTCCACAAGAAGTAGAATGATTCGACAATATAGAAACAACAAAACTCGATTTTTCGTATTTGCTACTTAAAACCATTCGGTAACAAGGCCCGAAGGAATAACCCGAACGTCTGGAATCGTGATAAAAACCACAAAATAGTAATTTGTTACATTTAATCTGATGAATAAGCCCAATAGCCATGCACACACAGACAGACACAGCGCAATGTTAATATACACATGGATAAATTGCAAATAGAAAAAAATGGCAATAGAGAACAGCAGCGTTTAATATATATGGGTAATCCATTGACCGCAATGCATCAACACGATAAAGCATTGAGTTTAATAGCGTCCGGCTTAAAGTGTAGACAAAGGGGCTAATTTAAGCAAGCAAGTAATGGTCTTTCTTGAGTTGCTGCACATTTATTAGATGGAAAGCCTGGAAACAATCTAGAAATGCAGTCAGTCCTGCCATGCTGGACTACGGTCGACTTGTCCTGTTTCTTCCTCTCAATTGTAGCCTGAAATTATTAAAAGGTTGCAAAACTAAATTGAAAGTAAATCAGTTTTGATTTTTTTTCGATTAGAAAATCAATGCTAGTTCGTTTATGTTATTTATGATTATAATGGAAACGCCGTTGCCAAACATTTACGATATAACAGTGCGCAAGGCCTAACAACCACTTAACGAGAAACAAAAATAAAATACAACAAAGGTAAATTCCTTAACATTTTATATAGCCATTAATCATTAATGAGGATAATGTTGCCATTTAACGGCCAGTTAAAGAGATGTTTAGAATAGACTGACACAGAATATATATATTCCGTACGTCTTATGTATGGAAATAGTCTTTTACACCTTTTCTGATGATTTTAAAATGGCTCATATAACACACGGTGCCATAAGGAAAGTCTGGAATGTTACCTTGTGCGATTTATCATCAGTGTCTCGGTGCCCCAGTAGCACAATAGTTAATTGATTGTTAAGCAACCTGTGGTGACAATTAATTCGAATTTATTAATGGACACTGTCAAAATAATAACGATACCTTGTTAATATCATATAAATGGAAACTAAGCAATTATGTAAACTGCAGAAACTGCACCAATATCGTTTTTGAACAGGGTTGTTTTCAACCCTGTTCAGTGTAGCCACAAACTCGACACTCACAACATAAAATTCCAATTATTAGTAACAAATGTCGCCTGCCGATTTACCACCAAAAATATAGTTTGAGGAAGTGCAGACTATATAACTTGCAAGATTTGTTTCCAATGACCGTTTCCAATAACCGAGGTAGATTTGACAAGAAGCAATCATAACGCAATATCTATTTAAATAATTTAATCTGTTGAACTTAGATAAAGATAACATTAAAATAGTATCCCTACGCCAAAAAATGAATGAACATCGAAACGTAAACAAAGAATTACTCTCCACTCAAAGCACATCATTCAATCACGTGACACAATGATGAAGCCAAGTGAATTTACAGTCGAAGAGAGATAATCATGTAATGAGATAAAGCAGTAAGTTAATCAGATTTGTCTCCCTTGCCTTTGTAAAGAAGAAGCGGGAAATCTCAAGCTTGATTGATTGTCGTGCACAGTTGAAGTCTACAGAGATGTTTGTTTTACTTTGTTTTAGAAAACTTAATTGTTTTACTTGGAATCTGATGTTCTGATGGTTAGTATCGATTTGCATTTGTAGTCTTTTGTGTGTGTCTTGGGTTAGCAATGGATTGGAACGATCATTATTTCATTCAGCTGCATTTATTTAGTTATGTCATGTATTTTCACGACATCAGCAATTATTTATTACTACATTTTGTTGTTTAAACTAAGACTTGTCAGAGTGCCTTCCCGTTTCTTATACCGATATCCATCGATCTTACGGAGTTTATTGTGAATTGTATATAAAAACAAATATGAATATTGGAAATTATATAAACAAATTTTATACGTAATAATGAATGACAAAATGAAACAAATACTGACATTTTTCTTTAATACCATCGGGTTCTGTTTACTTGCAGATATCCGTTTTTCTTGGAATTGTTTAAACTCAGCCTGAAATCAAACCAAAACTGAAGATTTCCCTGAAGACTGCTTCATTCAAATGTATTGAAAATCTTGTCTCAACAAGATGCAATAATGCGCAAAATGCGATAAATTCAATATTAAAATGAAATGGTTCCTAAGGGAAACTTTATAAAGTGAGAACCATTCTTTGTGAAATGGAAATTACTGAAAGCCGATAAAAAATCACGAATCTCATTTACTACACTAGTGAACTCATCATCGACGGTACATATTTGTTGATAAGGTTATAGCACCTTATTTATAGGCATTGTCCGACGAAAAAGATGCTTCGCTACAATATTCAAGTCATCGATGTATGGATGCATTTTAAAGCTTAGTCAACAGGTTTGGATATACATGTATGCATAATTATAATCAACTAAAAAACAGAAGGCCAACTGACATTTTGGGAATGATGAGAGCTGTTTATCTTCGATATCATTGGAAACATGATAAACAGTTTTTAGTATTTGTGTTCAATGCGTTTTGAAATGCCGATGTGTTTGCAAGTTCATACCATTCCCTTCCAACAGAACCCCGACGATTAATATTTTTGTTCTTTTTATAATGTGATTATATGGATGTCCGAAATATCGTACCGAATGATCAAAGTCAAACACACTTTACTTGTATTGATAATTTTACCAGTTAAGGATGTGTATTTAAATCAACACATCGGTACGCCATGTACGCTGGTATCCATTTTCGAGAGAGGTCGGTATTTAGAAGAAAAGGTCTGCAACTTTGTCAACATTTTACGGTAGTCTCTCCAACGATCAACGATATTATAATTCATTCTTACTATCCCTTCCTACAATCGAAAAAGTAAGCAAGGTAGTACTTAAAGGTACTCACTGGTTTGAAAGAAGCGCTTTTTTAAGTGGCGAAATAAAGTGTGGCAGATCATAATGTATGTTAAAACTAAATATACATAGAAATGGAATCCTTCAGCAAATGTTGCTATTGCTTAAATATCATATTTTAAGACCACAATTTTCAATACCGTTGCTTACGGGTTTCAGCGATTTCAGCGATGTCATTGTTGCGTGACTGGTTGATCGACATTGTCACGTAAAGTTATCAATGTAATATTAGTCAAAATATTTAGAACCTTTGTTGATGTTGGACTAGTGTTTAAGGTGTTTTATTTTGTTTCTTGACGTTACCGGCATGGATCACAACCTACTAAAACCAAAATACATTTTTGTTTTTATAAATGTATCTTTTTCTTCAATTTCGATATCGTAAAGTAAAAATAATGATTGAATAAGAAATTTCAGATGAGCATATAGATTTAAAATTTCTGATTCCGTTTGAAATACGGTATCAAATTCAAACAAAACAAAAGAAATGTTATAAAACATATGTATATTTCTTTTTTTATATCATTTAGTCAAATAAGCGTATTGTGAATATTTGCGGTCAAAATGCCTGTAATTAGAGACGTGATAAAAGTACATAGGATGCTTTATACTGTTATTGCGTTTAAGAAATGTAGCTATTTGGATTAAGATTTCATGCATGACAAACAACCCAGACATACAACGCTTAATTAGTCACACAAAACAACGCATCTCTTTCAAGAGGATATAAACCTAATCGTACATAGAAACATGTCTGTGTTCGGTTCAAAAGTTAAGCGTTCGTCACCAAGAGAAAATTGTTAATTATAAGTGCACCGGGGAGACCACTAAACACCATTCTCTCTGGGTTGAGACTAAAGTAAATATTAGAAGAAAATGGAAAACACTTTATAGCGTTGCAGACACATATGGGAGATTCAATGATGTTTATTAGGTGAAGATACGATTAAGGGAACTGAAACCGAGCCTTAGACGGCAATGCATAATTTGATATAGGCGTGAACATACATTGTAAAGTGATGATAACTTGGCAGGGTTTGTGTTAGGTTTAAATTTAAAAGATTATGATGTCATATCGAAACAGAAATTGAGCTTGCAAAAATGGACGGTTGAGCGTTGTAATAAAAGTTACCTATTAACGTTTTATTTTCGTTTTCTAGGTTGGTTATTTGGAATGTACATAGGTTTGGTAAATATTGATAAGATATACTTTTTGCGTTTTACCTTTATTAAGGATTGTTGGGATAAGAGTGAGGTTTGTGCACTTAAACTGGTTAAAACCCCCAGTATATTTACATTTTCCTGACCGTTCCAAGGCGGTACCTAACAATCCTTGATAAACATACCTAGTTTTGTTTTATATATAGTATGTATGCACTGTGCTGCTTGTGGAGTTTTGTGCTGTTCGTCAATGTTTCTTGTTTCTGACTTTATGTTCTATGTCTTTGGCGTTTACCCAGTGCCATTAAACTGGGTTTATGTTTAAACATTTTGCTACTTTGCAACTGAGCTTGTTTCTTTAGCTTTTCGCATAAATATTGGCCTCACTGATTGTCTATTATTGACATGTAGTTGTCCTACGTTTGCACGGAAATGGAAGCAAACACCTTAATCCTTATTTCTTCAAGACTTATATATGTAAAATGTAAACCTTTTTTAGTTGTTCCTGTAGTTTAATGTGTTTTATAATTGTAAGCGTAGCAACGTAATGTTTTCTGCTAAAAATCAATTCATCGGGCGGACAAACGCTGAGATGGGGTAGAGGAACGCAAAAAAGTGTTTTCACCCTAAACAAATATTTTCATTAGTGTATAATTACAAATATGTTCATTTAAGATTGAAAACTTCGCTTAAATCGACAATATGACCGTCCTTCAGTTCCTTAAAAAACATTGTCTTTTCACTTTATTATTGATTGTTTGAAAATGAATCAGAAAATTGTCAAATCCATGTATGATTGGCAATTAAAAGAAGTAGATAGATCTTGTGTTTTTTTCCAATGAAGAGTATGAAACTGAAAGAATCTTATATTTTAAACATACTGTTATAATCAAATTTACTAAACTGGAAATAAAACTTCTTAAAAAAAGCAGTTTAAAAAAAATTAAGCGAAACGTTGCAGGTTTTGAACAAAATAATATTTAGTATCAAGTAAACTAAAGTTTATTCGACACACTTTGCTGACAATATTTTGTCTCGAAAAATCACCATTTATCCAACGTTTGTTCGTTATCACGCATCTTTTATTTGCTACCGGTAACTTTGCGTAAAAGAACTATTTAGAAGTTCGTTTACAATTAAATGACTTCCGTAGCAAATTAAGTCTGCTTGAAAAATTACTCCACGCAAGCGCAGTTAGCATTTCAAGGTTTTCAGAAGGAGAAGCAACACTCTATTCCCACTATTTGTTGAAAGTTGATACATTATACAATATTGATTTTAAAATTGTATCGAAGCAAGCAAACTAATTGTATCGTGTGCACTTAAAGAACATTTCAGAATCAGCACAACACACTATCAAATATTTGAAATTAAAATTGAAACCTTGTATGACCCATGTGTAAATTAATAATTTTGTCTAGAATGTGTACTGGCACGCATGTGTAATGTGTCTAGATATTGCCACAATTCTTTTTAATGCCGTTCAGCATAAACACGCATGGTCAAACTTGACAAATCTATGAAATGATTATGTAGACGTTTGTTGTTTTTGTATCATCCGGAGTGTTTTTTGTGACTAGATATTCCAACAGACTCTGCATTATAATACATAGTCTTATCAGGTTTTTCCTAGTAGTTCGAGCTCAGTGTGTAAGCTAGGCCATGGAAGATGTGTATGCTCGTCCTTCTTTGCGGGTCTTTTTCTCGAATAAATTTATTCTTGGATACGCAAGAAAGCATTTCATGACTTACCGGGGTACCAGATAACATATGCAGCCTTACTGCTCTTAGGTGGAGTTATGTTAGTTGTCTTAATTGTGGTCGTTTCGCGGACTCTGAAAATGAAAAATAATCCGCCAGGTGGTAATTCATTACCATAGTAATATAACAGTCAACACAGACAGTCAAAACCAAATGGCATTTTTCCGCGTATTTGTGTTTTAAAACTATGCCCGAAGGAATAATCGAAACGTCTGGAATCGTGATAAAAACAACATAATCGTAACTTCTGACTTCTAATATGATGCATAAACCTATAAGCCATGCATGCAACAGACAGCTTCAGTGCAATGTTAATATGCAAATTGATGATAATGCAAATAGGAAAACGGCGCTGGAGATTAGCAATATTTGATGTATATATAAACTAATAGACTTAAGTGTTTTATCGGTTTGATATGTTTCTGTCAAAGAGCGTCTGGTCTTTAAAGCATAGACATACGAGAAATGTTAGCAAGCAAGTAATGATTTATCAAAAGGATTTCAAACACATTTACAAGATTAAAAAGTGCAGTCATCTAGAAACGCTAGAAGTCCTGCCATGCAATAGATTGGTCATCTTTTCCTGTATCTACCTTTCAGTAGAAGCCTGAAATTAACAACTGCTTAAAGTATATGAGACACACGTACCGGAATGAGACATTGTTGAAATCTACATGTCTGTTATGATTCCTGACGAACGAAATAGAAAAAGTGCGTCTTCTGTCCTTTTCATTATGACATCATTAGCACATAAAAGTGCCTTCTTGGACCGTTTAAAATGTTGCAAACGGTTCCTTGACCACGTATAATAAATATTTATATTGTCTTAATGTTTGAAAAGCACACGATTAAAATGATTGTAATATAAATCATTGAGGCGTTCTTATAACTTTAAGATCAATTGCATAGCCGTTATCAGTATTACCAATCAATTTTAATCGCCTTCCACAGGATTGTATATAAATTCGCACAAAAAGTTGTCGTTTACATGATGCATCGGAAATGTAAATCCCAGTTTTTATCCTGTCCACTTTACATACACGCCAATTATCTAGAAAATACATGACACCTTTGAAATTCTTCTTCTTATATTTCGATATAAAGTCAACACTCTACGCAAAATGTACATACCTCTGTGTTCTGTAGTAAATCGTAATAGGGCAGACAGGTAAGTCAAAACAATTTTTATACATTCGAAGTACCTTTTGCGATAAGAAATATAATCCTGGTTTGTTTAAGTCATTAAAAGTATTTTGGAAACTATGTATCAATACATTTTACGATAATGCAAAGTTCAAGGCCTAGCAATCACTTAACGGGAAGCAGAAACTGTCAAAATACAACAAAGATAGATCACATTTTCATCAACATTTCATATCAATGAACGTTGAGGTTATTGCAATAAAACGGTCAGTGAGTTTTTTGGGAGTTTCATTGTACTACTCAACTAATTTGATGCTAGATTGGAACAGGAGATACATTACATGAACATTTTATATAGTTATCAATATAGTTTGGGTTAACCGCCATGAAACGATCAGTGAAAGAGAGAGTTTACTGGGCGTTACATTTTATTATTTAACTTTTTTTGACTGGCACAGATATACATCTTACTTCATTTTTTGTCATATATGGACATTCTTCTTTACACATTTGCAGACACCATGGAATTGAAATTGCTGCTATAACACACGCCGTAACACAGAAATGCCAAGAACATAGACTTGAGCGATATAGCATAATTGATCACCTTCCAAATCACCAAAAGTAGCCCGTATGTAGCACCAAGTTGTGACAGTACCTACATATATCATTAATGGACACTGTCGAAGTAGCAAGGATAACTTGTTAACGGCGACATATCTATGGGAACTGTCCATTTGTCAAAGTCTTTTTTGATTTGAGTAACCCTTTCCAAAAAATCGTTTAAAGTATTAAATATTTGTACCCCCGAAAGAGATATATTATCATTTCTTAAATATGAGTTGTTAATATTTGTATGCATTTCCTTTAATGAGACATTGTTCCCACACGTGCACCAATAACACATTTATGTTATTTCAATAATAAAACTCAGTACTGAAAATGAATCTTGCGCACGAATCCAATTTCCGAAAGCGATGTTTGATCGATGAAGTCCATTAAGATATCAACACTCCAAAAATATGTTTCTCTCCGAAACTCGTCTAAGTTATTAAATATGCAGACCAACAAGGCACCTCTCGGTTATAATCTTTGATATATCGAATGTTTTATTACAGACACAGAACGCTCGAAATTGTCTTTTCGAATGTTGCATGATTTGTATTTGTATAGAGACGCTGATTTGTCTTACATGTTCACGATTTATTATCAACATTTAGATAGGATAGAAACATAAACAAACAAAAAAAACCGTCAAATAGCAGAAGACAAGAAGACTTATGAACATAGAGCCGAATATAGATATATGAAGGAAGTGATGATTGTAAGTAAATGTTTGTTGAGTGGAATATGTCAATAATTTGACCTGATGACCTTTGGCTCGTATGAACTCATGTACACGAAGTCTGTGATACAAAAACAGATTGAACAAACGTGACTTGGATTTGGCGTATTAATGCTAAACTCAGTTTTTGATCTTTTGATCGGTATGGTAACAAGTGTGTAAACGTTATTGTAATATTTATATAAGGGTGTTACCTTGTGTGTCTTCCGTTGTTTGTCGTCTGCTGTCAAACAATATCGCAGTAAGTGTGTGGGAGCTGGTCTGCTTTCGGTCGTGTATTTGTATTATAAGTAATTCATTTTGATTAATGCCTCCATCTGAGCTTGTGTTTTAGCATACACAGAAAACCGAGTGTTGTTTGGTTCATGTCATGTTCACATGTTCTATGGATGTTTGTTTTGAATGGCACTGATGATTAAAGAAAAGCATTAGATACTATAAAGAATTAAGGTCAAAGATACAAAAGTAAAAATAAACGTGAATATTAACCCGGTTTAACATGAGAGTAATTGGAATGCAACTACCTAATGTCAAGTTATGCAAAGGAAAACTGTTGAAGTATCCTATAAGAAAGAAAACACGAACACAGAAGAACACAGAACACACAAGAAAGGGACAATAATGCTTAAAAAATACAACTTTTCTAATTCCGCTCGTCGGCTTGCACTTGACATAAATGCTCTAAATGTCATAACGTCAAATCCTAATCCTACCTGTGGGAAGGTTATCTGAACTTTTTCATATACTCCATTAACCAATATATATTGTGTTTTGATTTCATGAATATAATATGCAGTGATATCAAAAACAGCTAAGAGAAAGCGTGTTGATACTTTGCACGATTCGCTTTTGCATCAGTCAGTGGTTGGTTTTGTTTTAAACTTCATAAACATTCCATGCATATCTTGGAAGAACTATACATAAAGCACATGGACATACATCATTGCGAGTTGTGTAATACATGAGGTTCAGGCCCCAATATCGCAAACATTCTTAAGCCTTACTAACTGAAGTATCTTATTTCATGTTGCAAAAAACTTACTTAAATACGATTTTATAAAAGTAGTTTTCCTTATTGAGCTTAAATACTATCTCATTGATAAGCCTCAAAAATCTTTAAAAAGATTATATTACACAATTTTAACCAAATTAAGAACAGTGTGCTGAGCTTGATCCTGTTACAGGGGACTTAAGGTGTCTCTAGAAATTAGGGCCAGAAACGCCGTTACTAGGTCTAGATGCTGTTTGTGATTTGTCTATCGGTACAACTGTTGAGTTGACATTCAGGTAAATACATTACCGTGATCCTCGGAGTTAATAGGTACCACACCGAAATCACAGTGTCTCCCACAAGCATTGGAGCTGTGCCAATCTTCAGCATTATAACTCGTAATGCAAATAACGATTTAATTGTGTTAATTAAGCAAAACACAGGAATAATGGAAATAACATGTGAAAGGATATTCTTTATTAAGAAAGACACAATTAATATAATTTCCTGGCTCTTTAACAGCGAAATATTCAGATTTAATTGAATTCCCTTGGGTTCTGGTTATTTTCAGAAGTGCTCTTATCCCTAATTTGTTTAGATTGAGCATGATATCCAACGAAAACTGATTTCCCGTTATGCCTGCTTTCATTTAATGTATTTCAAATTTGTCCCTGAAACATGCAAAAAGTGCACAGAATGCAGTTAATTTCATTTTGAATTACATGGTTCAGAAGGGTATTAGAAGATTAAGTATTTATCATTGTTTTTAAAATCGAAATAGAACTTGAAGCCGATAATGCAATTCGCAAACGCATAAAATGCGTCCCCATGAAGCCATTTGTGAAAACTAATCACTAATGGTTTTATATTTGGTGTTTGAGTACAAAACCCTTATGTCTAGGCATTGTCCGACGATAAAAACGTAATTCGCTACGAAATTTTAGAGAGTTCAATGATTTTGGAAATCTAATACCTAAATATGGAAAACCATCAACAGTTTTAATATTCACTGCATTTATACACCATGCTATAAATTAATATGAGATTGTCGTTTCTGAAGTTTACATATTTTTGTGTAAATATTATAATATAAACGCACCATGGACGCTGTCATTGACTTTTGTAAAATATAATGGCATTAAATTAATTGTGAGTTTGTATTTCATGAAGGTGTCTTAATCCTTGTGTTAAGGTTAGTTTTGATAATCGTTCCTATACGTAAAATTGCGTTACGTTGTTTTCCATTACGTCCTGTGAAAGTGATTTTAACAATTGTGTATTTAAAACCAGCTTCGGTTTATGTATGTGAGAAAAAGCGGTCATGTGATTTGAATATGTTTTTTGATAAAAAACCTACTGTAACAAGTCCAGTAATCGACAGTTTTGAAACAGCGACAGGCAGGCATGTTTAGAAGGACACTGATACTGGTTTCTGAGCATGATTTAATCTTAATGAAATTCATCCCAAGTTAAATTATTTTTAAAACGATCATAGTCATTTATATCCATTTCAATATTACCTTAACTTGTTTCTGCAAACAAGGTTATTATTTGAATGTTTGACTACTGTCCATGTCCCTGTTTTTTGCATGGTTTCATGATATATTTAACATATTGTCAGGAATAGGTAAACATTAGCTTTGTATGCCATTGGTTTGAAATCATGAAAAATATATATATTTCTGACATGCTATCTTTGTAAAGTTTTGTTTTAAAATGCGAACCAGCTTTCAATAGTTAACGCCTTCAAACTGTTTTATGTGTATATCATTTACCTTTTAAGAACCATCTAGTTTAACATTTTGTTTTGTAGTATTTGTATTACACCTTACCAATGCTCATTATTCATGATCATTTAGAGAGTGTTGGTCCAATGTTTTATGTCCGAATGCTTTATTCCCTATGCCTAATTGTATTAGAGCGTTAAAGCCACTAGGAGTACACGATCTGTTTGGCAGATAATACAATACTGAATATCAAGTTTCGTTATGTAAATGTCGTTGGTTAATTAGAGAAAAAGCTGGTGAAGTGCAAAACAGAAACAAAGTATTTAGTGGCATTACTTCCGAAGATAATTTGATCCTAGTAATGACGTGAATAAAAGGCGATATGCTGTTTTCGTTCTTTGTAATAGCTCGATAGCGTGATGTTCTGTCTTACATCATATTAAATGTAATGATTACAAGTAATTAGCAATGAAATATTCAACGCGTTGAACAATCCAGAAATTTAAACCATTTCGGCATTGTCATTATATTCAAATTTGAAACGCGACACTGTCCGAAATATTCTTTATTTAAAGCACCTAATACACACTGTTCATCTATATCAAGCGAAATTAGTTGGCAATAAAATATGATCAACAATTACGACTTTGGTCCTGTGTTTTTATAATATTATTGAACTGACAAACCTTACCGTTTGATATCCATACCACAGAATGAAAGAGCGAAACATCATTGAGTGTACAAAATAGGTAATGAGTTCTGCCAAATACTGCTCGGATTTGGGATGGTAATATACACACTTTTTATTACGTAAGTTTCTCGTATATAAGTATTCAGCCCATTAAGCATGTGTATTAATATCATATTTCGGCGGTTAAGTGCAGCATGGATGCTGGAGAAGATCTCCCCCTATTTCTTATACAGTATAGTTGATCCTTTTCGGATTCTTCAAGATAATCGTAATTGTATTTGTGATTCAGCATGGAATGCAACTGAAGCCGGAACTCGGGGCTATGGCAGTGTTGCACATTCCTTACTGACAAAATCAAATAGAGAGAACTGTTATCATACATTTGATGAAACTTTGTTTCCGAAGAAATGTCTTATACAGAAGTATTTAACTTGGTGTAGTTGTAAAGTCTAAATGCGTTACTCCCTTCTCCAGTAATGCTGACAGAGGTCAAACATTGTTGTGATATTTGCCATAAGCAAAAAGTTGTATTATATTCCAAAAGGTTTTTGTAGGAAAACATGAAACAGACATTCCGGTTTAAACAAATATTATGATGCTGCACTTCTTTTAGAATATCAGAAACTGTGTGAGGCAGAACATGTTTATTTTGCTCGACTCAACCTTTGAGATGGTATTTGTATTCATGCAAAATGTCAATTTTGAAAACAATGAAATTTAAAACAATTTTCATTTAATGTATTTCTTAACATTAAACTGAATGAAACATAGTAAAACAGCGTTAAAATGATCTTTATAGATTGTGAGGTCCACAAACTGTAACATTTACATTTTTTCTTATTATTTACATTTTAACACCTACATCTTAAACAGCAAATCTCTCACAAAACTAAATCTCACTTATTTCTTTGCCAAGTATATGACTCAATCTCTAGATGACAAGAGGGTGGATGCAGATGTTCAATAAACGTGAAAATGTCTATACAATAAAACGTCTACAAACTACGAAATTTAATTAAATTTCGTTTAATTAACACCATACACGCTATTCGACCGTTTGTTACAGCAATGTGCTCAAGTACCTACGTACCTATACTAAATACAAACAGAATGAATACAATGAATTGGAAGGTTTCCAGCGAAGCATTTTTTCCAATTCAATTAAACAAATATAGACTGACATACAGACAATTCGTATGACTCCTAAATTACGTTGATATATATCATAATGTTAAAGAGAACGTGCACTGGTTTTATGTGTGTAGCTATAATACAAAATAATTTGAACAACAGATTAATTTTAGCATGCAGGAAAAAGAAATTAAGCAATTTGAATGAATATCTTTATTTATGACAGCCTACCTATAATAATAAATACACAGTGCAATAGGAGCATGAACCATGAACTACGTCATATTCGTGTGCCATTTATAGAGATGAGAATCTGATATCAATTCCAAGATTTACTTATGCAGATATTTAGTGCATATGCAATATACCAGTATTGTATCGTGACAGTATGTGTTTCTCGTTCAGTGTCTGTTAAATCACGAACCTCCTGCCTTTGAACAGATTCATCGTTTAAAATATGGCATCTGAGTCCCTGTATTTTTAATTGCATCATAAGTATTCTTTCTAGAACAGTACAAAGGCGATGGCAAAGTAGTAGATGTAGAAAAGAAGGTCATTTTCCATAATGTCGAAGTTTTGCAATACGCCAACCAAGCAATAAGAGTATGCCATATAAAATGTATGACCGTTCATATTTTTTTTGTATAAATCAGACACCAAAAATGTACCTTGCAGTAGCTTTCATAATACACAAAAAGGCTTAATATATAGTTCTGGTATAGTAATACACTCTTGTATATCATAACTTAATGGTATCGGTTTGAAATAAACGTGATAGTCAATCTTTTAAACAAAACAAAATCGCAATGCCATTTTTCAACAAAAAGATCCGCCTCAATGGCAGCTTCAGACAGACTTTTTTTAACTGTTCATAGTAGATGAGTTTTGTCCTTGTTAGCTTTATTTAAAGTGGCCGGTTAAATCAAACAATGCAAACCGTACATTTGTCCCGCCTCTTTAGTCATAAGTTACCTGCGGTATATATATACTAATACGATTAACATTTTCAAGTGTCGATTAACAGGTCATAGCTGTTGCATTTAAATCGAAATTCATTTGAGCAAGCGTCACGGTCATTCATTTCTTCAAAACATTGAAATAACAATTTCATTTCCAGACAGTAGTAATTGAGAGTTGGCTAAAGCTTCTTTTCTATATACTTTAATATACACTGTGTCTGGTATTAAAATGGATTTTGAAATCCATTTATATGTTTTCGGGCAACTGGTTTCTTTGCGTTGCAAGTTGTTTTGACATTCGTGTTGTTCCCCACCTATATGTAATGTTTCCTGATATTTGAACAAGATACAGGATACAATAATCTTTATTTAAGGTCGGGTATACAAGAACAAGACACATAACCAGAAACCCGATTTTTTAGTTTGATATGCCGAGCAATAGTTCAAAAATGAGTATATTTAAAGGATGAGAACGGTTCAAATATGTATCTGATGAGTACGAGTAGTTTAATTGGGTAAAAAGCGATCGAAATCACCCCAAGTAGTCTGGGCAAAGGGTTCATTTTTACAGGACTTGTACGTGGGAAATGGGCATTGCATAATAGGTCCGTGTATATACCGTCTTTTCGTTTTTCGTTTTTTTACATTTGAAAATAAAAAAAAAACGAAAAAGGAACATACATATCCTTTTTCGTTTTTCTAATGATCGAAGAAAAAACCAAAATTGATAGGTTTTCCCTTTTCCGTTTTTTAATTATAACCACGGAATACAAAACAAGGAAACTATTTATTTATACCGTTTTCTGTTTTTTTTCGTTTTACAAAGTGTAAAACGAAAAACAAAAAACAAGCTATCATTTATATACCGTTTTTTTATGATTAAAAGTTAAAAAAAACGTAAAAAAAGGAACATTCAAATCATTTTTCGTTTTTCTTATGACTGAATAGAAAACCAAAATTGATAGTTTTTTTTTATTTCTATGATTTCATTTTAACTCACCAACATCAAGACAAGAAATTGATTTATTAATACCGTTTTTCGTTTTTTGTTTGAAGGTTGTCATCCCACCAATTTGGGAACTTGGGAATTTTGTTTCGCTGATTTATTGCAATGACACATTCTTAACAGTTTGTATTTTACAAACATTCATTTAAGAATACTTAAAACATTATAAACTCGTGTTCCTCCCAATGTATCAATATTTATATGGCATCAAATGTAAGTAGGGAGGGTGGGGGTTGGAGGTGAGAGACATCTATTTTCAGTCATAAATGGTGCATTGTTGAGTATTTAGTACTATTTATTTAACAATAGTTTGAAAAAAACGTACACAACGTTACTTGAATTGCCGCCCCGCCTCTCCAGTTGGCCGCCAAGTCAAGTAAAATGCCCCCTCCTCCCGACCTCAGGTATGAAAACCTTGATTCGCCAATGGTATTGACATCCGCCTCAGCTCGGTAAATTATTAATTCATGCTGCAGGTACAAAATATTACAATATATTATTTTGATAAAAATACTCACCTAAGAAATAAATCTGTGTTAACTTCACGTTGGATTATTGAAAGGCATCTGTAAATCTCGTCCCTTATGTCGTTTAGTAGGCGTACTCATATATGGTGACGTCATCAAGTACATTTGAAAACAGGAAATCGCAGCGCCACTCGTTTTTCGCTTTGTAAAACAAAAATCGAAAAACGGTATTAATGAATCAATTTTTTGTCTTGATCTCCGTTAGTAAAATTGAATCCATGGAAAAGAAAAAGCCTATCAATTTCGGTTTTCTATTCAGTCATAAGAAAAACGAAAAATGATTTGAATGTTTCTTTTTCGATTTTTACTTTTAATCATTAAACATGAAAAACGAAAAACGGTATATACAGGATAACTTTTTTTCGTTTTTCATTTTTACACTTTGTAAAACGAAAAAACAGAAAACGGTATAAATAAATAGTTCCCTTGTTTTGTATTCCGTGATTATAATTGAAAAAACGGAAAAGGAAAAATCTATCAATTTTGGTTTTCTCTTCAATCATTAGAAAAAAGGAACAGGATATGTATGTTCCGTTTTCGTTTTTACTTTCAATTGTAAAAAACGAAAAACGAAAAGACGGTATATACGAGGACCATAATACCTAATATGCATTTAACAACGGTTATGTAATGCTCGTATTGCCAATTTTTAAGTGTCTGAAAAGGGAAAGGTATATTGCATGAGTCGTTTACCCATTTCATTCATTTTGAAAAATAATTTAATTTTGGAGTTTCGTACCGTTACACCAAAAAACTTGTATGCATTTACAATTTAAGCTTTCATGTCACAAGCAAATTTGAAAAATGGTTAGGCCTAAAAAAATAAATTGTGTGGTTCGGGCAACATGGTCCCCAAGAATAGGTAGGGTAGGTTGGAAATATATTATTTTTTTTTTAGTTTAGTTTGGTACAGGTTTGTTTTTTTTCAACAGAATTTCAGTTATATAAGGACATTGCTGAGCATCGCTGCAGTTAGATGGTGTGTCATTGCTAGTTTTGTTGCCATTCGTCACACACCTTTCGAAAGCAAAACATATTGATAATTAAATGTGACAATACTGACCTGCTTCAGCATCTCAAAAAACATTTCTCTGCCATTCTCCAAAAAGTAAAGTTAGGAATAAATTATAAACTGTACAAATGTCAACATACCCAGGTTTCAGTCCCAGTTTAAAAGAAAGTCACATTTTGTCAGGCACCAGCCTATGTCAGAACTCCCAGTATTTTATATTTCCTTTCTTTACTAGTAGTATGTTTGCCCTGCTGCTATTTTATTTAAACTATTTTTTATGATTGCATCTGACAACATGACAAGTGAAAAGGGTCATGCCTTGTCCTGCAGTGGTGGGTGGGGTATATTAAAATTAGACCGGCATTCAATCTTATGTGTGGGAAAACTTATACTATTATCCAGAGACATTTTGTTCTATTGTATATCCCTTACTCTGAAGAGCGAAAAGTCTGAGAATTTCCCGATAAATCGTTCGACAGGGATATCGTACAGCTGTTCTTCATACAAACAGGTCCATGGCCCCTTGTCGGATGTTGACATGTCAATCTCGGATACATTAACATTATCTCTACATCTTCGAAACTATACTTTACTTAAAAATGCTACATTCAGACATGTTACATCACCGTCACAAAGAGAAACAATTATATTGTCTCCCCCCTCTCCGACTTCTTCGTGTATTATTGGTACCGTTTTGTTGAAGAAGTCGTAAGATCTAATTTATGTCTAGAAACCTTATGCAGTTATCAAAAATCAGTTGCTTATTTCAGGGTTCGAGCATTATTTTTCCCTACATTCTTTTAATAAGGCGATCACAAGACGTTCCAGTCCTACTAAAAATGCTATATTAATGTATCATGTATATGAACGCGATTATGAATTTCATATACTTATGTTCAAGATGTTCCGTCATAGGGGCAGTGGTTCTGTATCAAAACAAATTAATGGTACCTTTGGGGATGATTCATAACCGCCCTCGAAGATAATTGATAAATCATGTCTTTATAATTCAACGATGTATCAGATGGATCATTCCGTTATAAAATCTAGGCAAATCGAATGTCCGGTAATCAACTATATGTCCCTAATAAAAACGCTATATAATGAATGTCCAAACAAGTTTTCTAACAAATATATATATAAATCATCTAGATAGACCTACCTTATATAAAGTATCGCTTAAGGACCATAATACATTTCCTTATGACAGCATGAACATTAACTTGACCTATCCCACACCAAAGGCAATCTCGAGTGAAATAAATTTATAAAAAGAGAAAGACCTTTTTTCATTATTATTTTGTCTGGCCAATATTGCCGACCAATTTCCCAGTTTCGCAAGATATGGAACTTTCTATAGCTATGAAATTATTTTTGTCTAGCCATTGAAATATGTTTTTGTCATTGATACACGACCATTCTTTTATTAAATATGTTGTTCCATGGTTCCATGATAAATTAACAAGCAGTTGAAATGGAAAATAATATTTAACACTTTTAAATTGAAATGAACATAGATGATAGTTGTGTATTGTTAATTGACAATATAATTAATCGCGTGAGCACCGAAAGGCCAGTACAAAGAGAGAAACTGGAAGAAGTAGTAGAACTTGCTACACAATTTGTATGCAATTTATGTTCTGGAAATAAGTATTCCGAATTAGCTAGAAATATATTTATTTTCTGTGGCATTTTACCAGCACGATAATATTTGGTTGAATAATGCAGTAGGGCTGATCATGTCGCATCTTTCATTACCGTCAATTAACAGTTTCGATATAACCCAGTCTGCTTTTCCAATGTTTCGGATGTATTTTTTCCCGTAAAAGAACGTATCAGCACATACAGAAATCATTTGGCATACTAAAGAACAACCAAATGAGCAGAAAATGTTCGCTTACACAATTCCCTCGCAAATTAGCAATTTCAGCATTATTTTGTCATATCGATCGGAAATGAACACAATGAAACAATTGTTATCACGCATGAACAATATGTGTCGCAAAGCAATACTGCGTTTGACCGTTCACATATTAGCGCGATTTGTTTCTGAACCACATAATTATTTAAACATTGTTTACTACAGCAACTATAAATATTGAAGCACGGTCTCTTATTTATGAATAAGTTAATGACTGGAAATGTACCCTACAGATTTAAATCTTCATAAAACTACAACGGGTGGTAAAGCAGCTGATATACGATGTGAATGACAACCAAATAAAAAACATCGACTTTGACGAGCACTTGTAAGGCAAATCATTTCCGTTTAGTGGTATAAGTTATATTTCACAAGTATGGCATCACAATGCTAGAATACAAGTTGATGCTGTTAACCCCAAAAACTTAAGCATTCTGATAGCGTTGAATGCGAAACTAATTGAATTCAATCGATAATGTCTTCGCGTTCTTGTGATTGACGCCTTGACAACGAGACGGTTAATTCAAAGATATAACATGATTTTCCTTTGTAATATTACTTTCCTTACCATTTTGTTTGATTGAATGATGCTTACTTTTTAAATGCATACTTTGATAAGATTCACCTTTTGCATTTTATCTTTATTAAGAATTGTTGGGATAAGAGTGAGGTTTGTGCACATAAACTGGTTTAAACCCCCAGTAAATTTACATTTTACTGACCGTTCCAAGGCGGTACCTATGTTTCTTGCTTGTGATTTTGTGTTCTATGTCTTTGGCGTTTGCCCATTGCCACTAAACCGGGTTTATATTTAAACTTTTTTGCTACTGAGCATGTTTCTGTAGCTTTTTGCATATATATATATATATATATATATATATATATTATTTTTATGGTTTAACAGTATTTGATTTGGTGGTTAAATACTGGCTTAGACGTTTGTGTGTACCATGCGTTGCGTTGTATTCACCAGTTGTTCATGCACTCCCGCCGTCCCTTGGTGGTGTATTTCGCTGTATTGTCTTGGAAATTGGGGACACTTTTAATGGAAGTTTCACGACATCCAGTGAATATATTGTTTTCTGGTATTTTACAGGTTGAGGTGTTTATGGATATTTTGATTGCTTTTTGCTTAACATTATTTCCGTGAATATGTGTATTGTGTATCGATATTTCTTTTTATTGCTTCAGCTTCGAGTTACAGATCTGGAGAGTTTCACAAGTCAACAGTTGGCATGATCCACGCAGTCCATGCCTCTGAAGAACGCGCTTTTCTCACCGCTGAATAAAATGTTCGAATCCGTTTTGTTTGTTTGTTGTAATTTATGAATTATGAGATTACAGAATTATTAATTTCCTGGCGTTAAAGTGAGTAGCCGCTACATTGGATATTACATCATAGTCAGTTACACGTTTTTGTAATATTGAACACACATAGAAATAAAGGCGATAAAATAAAATCTCACCAAATTTTATTCGTTGTTAATTTTCCCATAAGTAGCTACGTAAGGGTGAACGCCGAAAACTGTCAATTATGTCAGAAGAAAAACAGTCCAAGGCACGCAGTGCCGGTTTTTTTTTCGCTAACATAATGGACAGCTTTAGGCGTTGCACTTGAAACAAGTAAAACAACGAGGTCAAAATCATCAATTTTATTGGACACTGTAACACCCATTGTAAAGATACTTATCATGTTGATCTCTTGGGCAAATCAACATAATTTTGCGCTCATTGATATAAACTGTAAATACTACTTTTGGTTATAATTTCCTTCGGTTATAATTAGAATAATCATCTTTAAAAATTAACTTGTAAGAATGTTTTACAAGTAAAACACGTATGCACATTGTTAATATTTTGCGTGTACACTCTTTTGAAAGAAAGAAAAATAAGTTTGTCAACACACGTCATGTAAATCACACCATACTTCTATGTCTACTGGCTGTTCATTATTTGAACAATGACTGTCCATTATTAAACTATTGGACAGTCCATACTTCAAATATTTGACAGTTAGTAGAATTAAAGTACGGACAGCAGTCCAATAAGTTAACCATACATAATACAAAATGACGATGACGTCAAAACATGTTTTAATGATGAGGCTTATAGATCAACATGGGCAAAACTTGTTTTTGAGAATGTTATTAATATTTTGATTTGTGTATGCCTGGATCGATGCTGCTGCTCGAGTTTTGTAATAAATAGTGTTGATAAAGGATAGCGCATCCTGACGCCGTCTCATCGTTTAGAAGATTAATGCTAATTTTGTTAGTTTTCAGTGGGAAACGCCCCGCGAATGTCTCCATACTTGCCAGTGCGCATAAACGCATGTACCAACTTTTAAAAAGCTCTTGTTATAAAGCTAATGAATGACTAAATAGAAAATTAGCTATTCTAAATTATTAAATGTGAATCTGTCCGGCTATTACATTGGCTGAGGGATGTGTCTGACCACTACATCATGCTTTATAACACTGTTTAAAACTGTATGTATTGTGCATAAAAATGTATTCAAAAAGATTTTCAGTTTGCTGAATCAGGAGAACTTTTTATCCGTCAAATCACGACTTAGCAGACGGACATTCAAAATATCGATATATTTAATAGAATTTGCGCTTTGTGTCTTAAGAACAATATTTATACGTTTAATAAAGAATTCACGAATATCGAGGTTGTCTAAATATTGTATGTTCTACTAAGCAATATATAGATAATATCATATGCATCGAAATAATTATCAAAAGTATTCTTATTAAAAAGCGAGTTCCTTTCCAATAATTACATCCTGGTTATTAAAATGTTCTTGCTTGGATCCTTTTTTAAGTGATGGAATCTAAGAAGTTCTTAATTGATTGCTTAAAAAAACTCGTACCAAAATTAATCGTGGTGAAAATGTATTTCTTCTGAACTTCAGGTTACATGTTTTGAATGTTTGCTTTTAAATGTAAAGGGTTGGTACTCAGTTATGCGCCATAGCACCGTCATGCGTGATGTTTTGCAGACATGCATACTGGCATTAACACTCCTTCATATACAGCTGAATGACTGCTTGAGGTAATAGTCTGCACTTATACTTTCAAACCAGCAGATGATTTAGGGATTTGGAAGAGCATAGGAAATCTTACGGTTATATTGTTTTTGTTTTATTAAGGTTTGAAATCTATATAAGAAAGAAACAAAAAGGACATGCGAACGCATGCAATTGCGTCTGTATGGGACATTACAAGACCTAAACGCATTGTTGACGTCTTCTGCTTGAAACAAATGAAGGGCAGTGGACTTATTGTAACAGTCCTATATGTTTTAAATAATAAATGAACGTGTTTCTCGCTTATTTGCAAATAGGTTAATAAAAAGTACAAAGACAACAGTTTCGGCTGCGAAACATGGAAGTTTTTTCATGCAAATGGAGACGGTAACTTCAATGTCTGTTAGTTTGCAAAGCATCTCTTTTCAAACAATACTACGGACAGCCCGTTAGCATTCTCTGTCGTACAAGTGTACGAATGAAACTAAAGGGGTTGGCCCAGTAGCCAAGTATTTAGATATGACGTTGATCAGAAACCATTGATGACATCATGAAAACTAACACAGAGGGAGACCATATGGCATTCAATGTTTCTCAAAAACATGCACAACAATCATTTTGCCAAAGAATACTGCGCAGAATAAGATGTTCGACATTAGTCCTCTAGGAAAACATTTCCAATACCGGCCTTATATATGCTTACATAACCGTGTAGCTACGGCAGCAAATTTGCACCAACATGTTGTGTTTCATGATTTATGTAAAAAAAACTACAGAAACAAGTTAAGCAGCCAAAAGTATAAACATAAAGGGACTATTTACCAATGAGGAAAGAAAATAAAACACGACCATCAACATGTTGACAATTTTGAAAAGATGGTTCATTTATGCACTCAGACCTGTTATCCTTCTTTACAGGGCCCTTTTTTATCGACGATGTGGGGGGGGGGCAGAGTTTCGTGATCTATTTTGTTGAAGAGTTATTGTATATTCAATAGTTGTACATGCATTTGATCTTTTCTATCAAGAAGTGTGTAAGTTTGAGCAACCTGTTATTTAATTAATTTAAGTCTCGCTTGTCAAATAAGAGCTCAGCATTAAAAAAAACCCATTTTGTTCATAACGCCTACATATACATGCAAAAATGCAGTTTTTCACTATACAAAAGTCTAGCAAACTGCAAATATTTTAAAATGCAATTTCATTGACATATAATAGGGAGTTCAGTACCGCACAAAACGATATTTCCAGAAGAAAACAATAATAAACTGATATTGTAGGATTAAATTATTTCTTCTATAAAAATTCTAAGAAATATATATTGAATTTCGTGATGGCATGCGTAATGATTTGTTTGTCAACAATCACTGTTAAAAAAGTAGGCAATCAGGCAAAAACATCAGGAAATGTCAAAGCAATTTATTCCATTATCGCGTGGATAAAATATCCTTTCAATTTATAGAGCCGACCAAATGAAAAAAACGAGAAACAGGGTCTTCATGTATATGTACTCTGAGGACTTAAAGCAAATTGCTCATATTGCATGTGGCTAATATTTAATTTGTCATTATAACTATATACCACATTAATAATACAATTCAACTGTTTACTATTTTTGCAGTGCGTGTCAAAGATCGTATAAAGTGTAAAATATTGATATGTGAATGCTGTTTACCAACACTTAAAAGGCTGACGACATTCAATGCTAACCTCTGGTGTTTACCAACAGTTGAAATGCTGCCGACATACATAACAAAGCTTTGTTTTTTACCAACAGTTGAAATGCTGACGTTCATTGCTTAGTAGAGGCAACACACACCTTTTCGGTATTTGTTGAAAGATCATACATTGTACAGATGTTTTTACAATTCAATCGAAACAAACAAACTCATTTTATTATGTGAATTTGAAACTCATTAAAACATTTCAGAGATAACACAGACACACTATTCAATATTTGAAATAAAAAATTGAAACATTGTGTGCACCATGTGTTTAATAAATTATTAATTCTCACTGAAATCTCTTACTTGCGCTCTGAAGTTCAGAGTATTTCTGTGTCTGTATATTCCCACAGTTCTTCTGAACGCCGTCCAGTATTATAAGGCAGGGTCTAACTTGACAAAACTCTCATATGATAAAATAGCCGTATTTTGTTTCTGTGTCTAGATATTCCCACTGACTCTGCATTAAAATATATATACTTATTAGGTTACTTTTAGCAGATAAAGCTCAAAGTCACAGGTAGACCATGGTCGAGATGTACGTCTATCCATCTATGGAGGTCTTTTTCTCGAATAAATTTAGAGCATTTCAAGACTTTTCGTGGTACTATAAAACATATGCAGGTATATCGCGCGTATGTGAAGCAACGTTACTTGTCTATCTGAACGCCTGGGATCTTAATAAAAACACAAAAAATGTTATTTCTAATCTGATGCATAAGCCAAAAATATTTATATGAAAAGCTACAGAGACAAGCTCAGTAGCCATAAGTTTAGACATGAACCCCGTTTAATGGCACAGGGTAAACGCCAAAGACAAAGAACACTAAAAAAAAAACACAAACAGGAAACATGGAACAACAGCACAAAACTCCACAAACAACACAGTGCATAACTACTTCATAAAACACTAGGTATGTTTTCGAAGAATTGATAACATTAACGACAATACAGTCAAACGCCTTACAGACACTTAACGAGTTACAGACGACGTCCAAATTCAACAGAGACAAATTAAACATGCGTTGCTATGGTAACCGCCATAACTCCTTCAGCGAAAGATAGAGTTCACTCGGAGTTACATTGTATACTTCAACTCGTTTGAAACTAGACTGACACATAATACACATTTTCGGTAGTTGTTGTATGTAAACACTCGTTTACACCTTTGCAGAAGCCCCCCCCCCCCGAATGGTTTTGAAATGGCTCATAAAACCAAGCCGCCACAAGGAAATTCCAAAATATTGCCTTGAGCAATAAATCATTTATGATCATTTTCCAAAAATAACGTACGTACGAATATCACGAATCGGCACGGTCGAAGCGACACTGAAACTTGTAAACGGCGATATATATCGACTGTCCATTTGCCAAAGTCCAATTTGATTTGAGTAACATTTTTGAAAATACTTCCGCTTGAGCAATTCGTTTTGTTTTAAATTAAAGTTATAAAGTATTTTAGGTAAATTGAATTGACATGTCTGAGAAATTTTACGGACGTTGTTTCAAACGTCGTTTACCATTGGTCAAGGGACGTCGCGCTTTTACAATAGTGCAGCAATGAAATAAAACAGAATGACATCATAACGCTGACCAGATCATGCAAAATAAACTGCAGTTTTTCTCTATAGAAAATTAAAAGTAAATGATATTATTTCAAAATGCAACTTGATTTAAATACTTTATGTGACTTCAGTACCAAACAAAACGATATGGGAAGAAGAAACCATAATAAAATGTTGTGGGATTACATTATTTCCTCTACAAAATACCAATACTTTTTTATTTTATCAAATTGTGTGATGGCATTGGCCATTATTCGTTTGTTGCCAATCGCTGCTATAAAAGTGAGCAATCAAGCAAACAAGAGATAGTGTAAAGAACATCGGGAAAGGTCGAAGCTATTTGTTTTATTACCATTGGGATAGCACTATATCATTATTTCATGAAATAAGTCGGTCAAATGTAGAAACAAGAGACGTCGATGTTGGTCGATATGTCTATGTACTCTGAGAAAATAAAGCAAGAACAATCGCGTTGTATACATTTTAAATTGTAATTGAAACTATATACAACATTGATAAAGTACACAACATAGCATAATTAAAGTGCAAAATGTTGTCTGTAGTCCTTGTGTAATCACGAGGCTAAAGGCTCAAACGTTTAAAGTGTAAAATATTATACTAATACGTGAATGGTGTTCCAACCGTGATAATGCTGACGACCTTCATTGATGACCTTATTTGTAACCGGTTACTTGGCATTTAAACTAGTTTGAAGTTAATCTGAAACTTTATGACTTCCGTAGCGATTGCGTTTTGGTATAAAACTTCGTAAGCGCGGACATATTTAAGGATTTCAGAAGTGAAGGCAAAACACTATTTCTTGTTAATATAGTCGTATAATATTTTTGTGTTTCTGCATGTAAATATTTCCAATGTCTTTGCATTAAACTATATATGTGCTGTTAAGGTCATTTCTAACAGTTAGAGGTCAAGGTCACAGCTAGAAAATGGTAGACGTGTTCGTGCGTCATACCTTTGGGGTCTTCCTCTCGAATAATTTTGTTCTTGGTTACCACTGAAGGCATTTATCACTTAACGTGGAATTATAAAACATGCAGCTCTACTGTGTCTACGTGCTTCACAACGGTCGGTTTCGCAAACACAACTTTAGATAATAAAACATATTCCGCCTGAAGTAAAATAATTCAGTAATTTGGAAACACTACATTTAAATTGTGCGTATTTGCTACTTAAAACTATCGGTAAACAAGGCCCGAAGGAATATTCAAAAAGTCTGGAATCGTGATGAAAACCACATGATAGTAATTTGTGACTTCTAATCTGATGCATAAGCCATTGCATACAGCAGACCGATGCAGTGCAATGTTAATATGCAAATGGATGAAAATTCAAATATGAATACGGCGTTTTTTAATACTTGTTGGTTATCTATTTGATCGATAATGTTTGGAAACGACTTTACACTTTGTCTGGCAAAACTGTAGACAAAGCGTCGAATCTTAGCAAGCAATTAACTATCTTTCAATTTATATGCAAAAAGCTAAAGAATTATGCTCAGTAGCAACATTTTTAACCCGGTTTAGTGGCAATGGGCAAACGCCAAAGACATGGAACACATGTGTTTTTGACTTATATTAGACGGAAAGCCTGACACAATATAGAAATGCAGTTACCATGCCGTAGTAGGGTCGACGCGTCCTGTTTCCTCCGCTCTTAAAAAGATAAGACAATACCTTGTGTGTTATTCATCGTGACGGCTTTTCGAGCTCTTATGTTTTTTTTAACTAAACCACCTGATATGTCACGTTATGCATGGAAAAACTGTTGATGTCATCTTCAAGAAAGAGAAAGCAGAAAACAGAACATACAAGGAACGGATTATGGAGCTTAATGGATCAAACTGATAAAAATCCTACAATATAATTGTTATTCGTTCAATACACTTTCGTTACACTTAGATAAAACCAGCGTTATTGTGTTACAATCATATTGTTTCTCTTTCATTTGTAGACGGCTTGCGCTTGAAATTAATGCTCTATCTCATAAGGTAACATCTTATTTCAGTTTCTATTGCTGGGAAGGTAAACCGAGTATTTTTGTCTATCAGAATCCAAAACCCATTCGCCTGTAATAGGCTGTGTGTCGACATCGGCAATGTGTATGATATGCTATGATGTCAGTTACATCTGTTGAGACTTTAAACGATTAAGATGTACTATGAAATCAGTCAGTGTTTTACGTTTTATCAAAAAGGCATGCACACATTGGAAGGAATATATATAAAGTACATTTGCATACATCTTTACTAGTCGTTGACTACATTAACTGCTTTGGTGCCTGTAATATCAGTACTACAGGTTAATCTTGCTTAAGAGTTTCTGCCCTGGACGTGTTCATCAAACAGATCCTAGCAACGTTAGGAAAAATGTTAAACGCAATTCGGTCTGTCGGTACATGCGCACATGCACGTAAACATACAAGAACTACATCAATACAAACTACAATACAACCTCCCCCTACGCAGAAATCAATAACTTACGATAGTTCAGTTCGGCTGTTACTAGAGTCTATCTGCTGTTTATGAATTTTTACCGGTACGTCCGTTTTCGTGACGATCGCTGGATAAGTGAAAGTGACCATGGTTTACCCTTGGTATTAATAGGGACCACAGGCTTGGCATACACCGGGTCTCCCACGAGCATCGAAGCTGTGTCAATACCTGCCAATCTTCGGCATTTTAACTCATTATTGAACATAAACATTATAACGTGATTAAGTAGTAAATATTCTAGTAGTCATTTCCTTGTGCGTATTTCTTGATTTGGTGCTTTAAAAGGCTAATTTGTTTAAGAGCTACCATAATTTCGTATTTTGTTATTGATTAAAAATATTAAGGAAACAAGGAGGACAGGCCTACAAGAGCCTAACATACACTGAACGAGAGATACATAACGTCACGAACAGTGCAAACCGGTTACATATTTATAAATCTTTATTGATAAATGTTGTGATCACCTTCTTGAGTCATATCAGTTCCATAACAAAATCATGCTTAATAATTTAAGGCAGGCATCCGCCATATTTGATCAATTACAAAACTCTTTCGTTTAAACCGAAACCTGTGACGCATCCGTTCCGCTAGAACGCGGGACTCGCATCTTATAAGGATACCCGTCGATAATAGAAGTATATTGTACACCGTAAATAAGAACCCCTCATAAATTATGAAAAACTTCCAACACCATAGTATATTCGTTATCAAGAAGAACCAAAACAATAAATATGTTTAAACAAATCCTTAACTGTGCAATAATCAGGTTTTTAATTTTCTGTAATACCTACGGGTATGTTTGTTTGCGGAAGTGCCTTTTCTCGGATTTTGTTAAGTTAAGCTAGACATCAAACAAAAACTGGTTACTCTATTGTCTGCTTCATGAAACGTATTGCAAATCCTGCCCCTACAAGATGCAATAACGCGCAAAATGCAGTATATTTGGTGAATTCTATATGTAAATCAAACGGTAGCTAAGGGAAAAATTATGAATTGAAAACAATTGTTTGTGAAATCGAAATTACCCCAAAATGAGAGGGAAACCATTAAAGCATGTACTGTTTCTAAATAACGACATCAGTAAACTAATAAATAACTGTATTATATATGGTGATCAGGTTTTGACGCCTTATATAGAGGCATTGTCCTACGGAATAAGTGCTTTACTACGATATTTCAGCGATTTCGGAGGCAGTAATCGCATAAAGATGTATGCATTTTATACATACGTCAACGTGATTGGATATCTTGATACAACTATATCATATCAATCAGAAAACAGAAGTTCCACATGATGACATGTAGTGTATTTCATGCTTTTGGTAATGCCTAAGTTACTGCATTTTATTGACATTTCTTTCCAACAGTAAGCCAACGATTAATCTATTCTTTTGATTGTATTTACATTATATGAACAACCGAATAAGGGTGTCCCAAATATACAAATTTAGGCTTTGAATTCACTTTATTTCAATATCGATTAAACTATATTTGCAGAAGAAAAACCCTAATTATGTACCGGATTTTGAAGGATAAGATCATACCTCCTTCAAAGACCAAGACAAAATGAGACATGAATACACTTTAAAACTAATATATTTAATTATGTAACGGCTGGACCGTAATTTGTCTATAACTGCTATTTTAAGCAATCAGGCAAATTACAGATAGTGTATAACACACCAGGAAAGCTCGAAGCAATTCATTTTATTACATGGTTATGGCATTATTTCTTTCATACTATTCAATGAAATATGGATTTTCATCAGTAAAATAACAACAGTGAAAATATGAATTTTCACTGCAAACTAAGGAGTGAAAACATCAACTTTTAGAACTATTTTCAAAAATCAAGGGTTGCAGCACACCCTTGATCAAAACTTAATTCATGGCTATTGAACCAATAAATGTTGACAAAAACATTAATTTGATATTCAAAAGGTTGCATAATTAGTATGTCCAAATAAATATATTTTTGAAAAAAAAAACAACAACAAAATTTACTGTTTATTATAAACATATTTACACTGTTTTTCAAACGTTTTCTCGAACTTAAAGCTGACAGTTTTAACATTTGCTTTCGTACAAAACAAATAACTGACGAAAATAGCGGCTCGAATATAAAGTCGTTTTAATATTATATATCAAATATTTTTTTAAACTGTATTTCTTTGAAGTACGATTTCCCGGACAATTCACACAACAATTCACTGATTTTTTTCACCACACCCGCCGAACAATTTGTCAACAACCAAGCGGGAATATATTATTAAACAGGATTTGCTTTCACGAAGCTTTGAAATATCTTTAATTCAACTTGTCTAGGGGAATATATAACGATAGACAATTATTTAAAAAATTGAAAGGTGGCGACTAAAAGTCCCGGTCTTATTTCATCTTCTACAAATAGTCAAACGATCCTCAGCCAAAATTGGGTTTCATTTAATCAAATCTACATTAGCAATAAACTTGTGAGATGAAAACAATGTTTATATATCCTAGTTCATACAGGTTTTTCAATTTCAATTTCATACATTTTATTAGTACAAAAGGCCACCGGCCCATAAATCAAGTACATACATTAACGTTGTGGAATGCGCCATGGGACTGACTTTCAGCATAATGAGTAAAATTGAATATTAAAGTGTTTATGTGTAACATTGTATTGTATGGGTCTTGTGCAATATCAATGTCCAGGCCCAACTTTGCGAAGCCTTATTAAAGCACTTTCACTCGATCAATAGTTTTGTATTAAATTTAAGGTATAAAATATTACGTATGGCTGTTATTCGAAACGTCGTTTACCATTAATCAAAGGATGACACATTAGTACAATAGTGCAATAAAGAAATGAAATAAAACAAAATAGCGTCATAACTCCTGACTGGCTTTAGTAAAAATAAACAGCAGTTTTCCTATATAGAAAGGACAAGGGAGCCATATGGGAAGAAGAAAAAACATATGACCTGTTGTTGTAGGATTATATAATTTCTTCTACAAAATAACAATTCATTTAATAAGAATATATAAAAAAAATATATTTGTGACGGCATAGAACGTGATTTGTTCGTCGCCAATCAATGTTATAAATGTACGCAATCGGGCAAATAAGAGAAAGCGTCGTAAAGAAGATTAGGACATGTCGAAGCTGTTTGTTTTATTATCATTGGGATAGCGGTTTATCCTTATTCAATGTCTTGAGTCGATCAAAAGGGAAAACAACAGACATGGCGCATTCCACAAGGTTATGTTCTCTGAAGCAAACACAATCACGTGGTATCTATTCGAAATGTTCAATGAAACTGTATACAACATTGATTTCGTATACAACACAGAACTATTTAAGTTTTTGCTGAAATTCTTGATCTGTCACAACCAGGCTGTAAGCTCATAAGTAAAAAGTGAAAAGCATTGATACGTGAATGTTTTTTTCTAACAGTTAAAATGCTGCCGACATTCATTACTAACATTATCACGCATCTTATATTTGGTGCCGGTTACTTGCCTAGTTTGTAGGTCGTCTGTAACTTAATGACGTCCGATGCAAATGCGCTTCGCTTGAAAACACATTCGCAAGCGAGTAAGTGTTGAAGGTTTCAAAAAGGAGTGGCCACGTACTTTTTCCCGGTATTTGTTGAAAGTTCATTACGTACACCAATTTTTTTCAGAATTCAACCGAAACGAGAAAAATCATCTTAAAGTGTAATTTTAAAAACATAAGTACATTTCACATAGACACGATATTAAATATTTGCAATATTAGTTGTATGTTACATGTGTTACAAGTGTTATATTGATTTACACTACGCCTCGCATGTGTTTTTGGCGCGCTCGTTTTCAGGGTACTTCTGGGATTATATATTTCCAGTTTACTTCAAAAGGCCTTTTGGTATTAAAAATCAGCGTCAAATTTGACATAACTCTGAAATGATGATATAGTCGTAATGTTTATTGTGTTTCTGTATCCATATATTCCCACAGACTTTGCATTTATCTATACATATTTTTTTCTTTATATTTATAAGTTAGAGCTCATGGGCAAAGCGAGACTGTGTTAAATGTGTACGTCCGTCCTATAATGGGGGTCTTTTTCTTGAATATATTTGTTCTTATTTACCACTGAAGGATTTCTTGACTGAGAGTGGAACTATAAAACATATGCAGTGTCACTGTGCCTACGTGGCGATAAGTCAGTTTGTCTCTTCAAAGGGATATGTTTCACCAAAAACCTTTAGAGAATGAAGCCTATTCTGCCAGAAGTAGAATGATTCAACAATATAGAAAAACAAAACTCGATTTTTCGTATTTGCTACTTAAAACCATTTGGTAAACAAGGCCCGTAGGAATAATCCGAACGTCTGGAATCGTGATAAAAACAACATAATAGTAATTTGTTACATTTAATCTGATGCCTAAGCCCAATAGCCATGCATATACAGACAGACACAGCGCAATGTTAATATACAAATGGATACATTGCAAATAGGAAAATGGCAATAGAGAACATAATGTTTAATATCTATGGGTAATCCATTGACCGTAATGCATCAACACGATAAAAAATTGCGTTTAATAGCGTCTGGCTTTTAAAGTGTAGACAAAGGGGCTAATTTAAGCAAGCAAGTAATGATCTTCCTTGAGTTGCTGCACATTTATTAGATGGAAAGCCTGGAACAATCTAGAAATGCAGTCAGTCCCGACATGCTGAAGTACGGTCGACTTGTCCTGTTTCTTCCTCTCAATTGTAGCCTGAAACTAGTAAAAGGTTGTAAAACTAAATGGTAAGTAAATCAGTTTTGATTTTTTTCGATAAGAAAATCAATGCTTGTTCGTTTATGTTTGTTATGATTACAATGAAAACTTCGTTGCCAAACATTTACGATATAACAGTGCGCAAGGCCTAACAACCACTTAACGAGAAACAAAGATAAAATACAACAAAGGTAGATTCCTTAACATTTCATATCGCCATTAATCATTTATGAGGATAATGTTGCCATTTAACGGTCAGGGAAGGAGAGGTTTAGACTAGACTGACACAGAGATATATATTCCGTATATCTTATATATGGAAATAGTCTTTTACACCTTTTCTGATAATTTTGAAATGGCTCATATAACATACGCTGCCATAAGGAAAGTCTGGAATGTTACCTTGAGCGATTTATCATCAGTGTCTCGGTGCCCCAGTACCACTATAGTAAACTGATTGTTAAGCAACCTGTGGTGACAATTAGTTCGAATTTCACTAATGGACACTGTCAAAATAACAACGATACCTTATTAATACCATATATATGGAAACTAAGCAATTATGTAAACTGCAGGAACTGCACCAATATCGTTTTTCGCTCTCTAATCAAACGCAAAATGATGTATTTCTTCCATTTGTTATAGTTCTTATTGATAAGAGAAACCTATTCGAAAACATGTTTAAACAATTCAGCGTTCGTCCTCCAGGAGAGAATTATTATGATAACTTAATGTTGAGTCGTAAATATTTGTATTTATTTCCTTAAATGAGATTTTATTCCCAAAATGCATCAGTAACACATTTATACTAATTTAATAACAAATGCAGTTAAAAAAATCTTTCTCAAAGAATCCAATTTTAAAAAGCGGTGTTTTGTCGATAAGTTCATAGTAATAACAGCAGTCTAAAAATCTTCTTCTCTATTCGTAAGGTACGATATAAACATAACCATACAAGGAAGCACCTATAAATAGCGGTCGAGAAGATGAACGGGCATATAAATAACTGAATATATAATAATTTTTTTTATTCTAGCTTAATACTTGTTGAGTTGAAAACATCCAATGTTTGACCTGATGTTCTTACGTTTTGGTTTACGTGTCCTACTGATAAACTTTGGTCTGATGCCCGTGATTCGGGAACACTTGGACCATACGTGATGTAAATTCGGCAAATTAATGCTAAACTAAGATCTTTATAATCTTGTGCACAATTAGTGAGCTGAACAGTAATTGACAACACATTTGCTGATTCAGACAGAACAAGAACAAAGTGAGTTTATACAGATAGACAGGAAAATGTGCGGAAAAACAAACTAAAATGCAAACCGACAGGAATAGTAAAAAGCAGGCAGGCAACAAGGTGACAAGCAAAAATATTGATTGTCTGCAGCTAGACAGAAGACAACGACTAATTAATGGCATTATAGGGAAATAAGGTATCAACTAAGCCTTTGATCTCAACAATAACTGATGAACGTTATTGTTATATTTAATTATATATATGTGCGTGTTGCCATGTGTAACGTTTTTATATGCGCGAATTGCTATGACAAAATGGTATTGTAATCTTTATATTCGCAGATTGATTTGTGCAATTAACGTTGTTATCTGAATACTTGTTTGTGGCCATCTTTATATGTGCCTACTGCTATGTGCAAACATTATGGTCATCTATTATATATGATAATTGATTTGTATATCGCCTTCTTTTAAACAATATCACAGTAAATGTGTCACATCTGGGCTGTCCTCATTTGAATTATTTGTATTATATTTTGATTAGTGCCTTCATTTTGAAATTGTATAGGCATACCAGAAAACCGAATTTGGTCGAGTTCAATTCATTTTCAAACATGCATTTTCTAAAGATGATGAAATAATTTGATCATATTGTTTGATTGTTGAAGCATACCATACGACACATTAATTAATCAAACTCAATATTATAACATTGAATCTCAAATTGACTGCTAACCAGTGTTAACCTAAAAACACGAATGTACATATTACGGATAATATTTCAAAACAAAGATAGTGAACTTAGTTGGATCCAGTTATAAGGGATGTAAGTTGTTTCGAGAAATGATCTCATGTTATGCAGTGGAAAACTGCTTATGTTTCCTTCAAGAAGAAAAAGCAGAAGAAAACAGAATATGTAAGAAAGGAACACTCGGGCTAAAAGGATACCACCAATATAACCCTTAAATATAGTTTTTATTTTTTTTCAATACAATTTTCGTAACAATTTGATGCTACCAGCATTATCGCGCTATCGGTAGGCTTTGTTCTTCTTTTCAAGCAGTCGGCTTGCGTTTGGCATAGATGCTTTATCTCACAGTGTTATATCCTAGTTCAATTTATGTCGTTGGGAATCTAAATTGAATATGTATGTCTATTATGTGTCGATATAATTTGAAACTGGAATCAAACATATTCTTTTTTAAGGCTTTCGGTGTATTTAAAAGCAGTATCAGTGCTTGTTGCATTTTATAGATTGTAGTTAATTGATAATACAATGACAAAAACGAAAACAAACAGCAAAATACGACTGTATTGATAAATGTTGGGAAAACGCCCTAGGGTCATATCAGTGGCAAAACAAAAGAATGTTGAATAATAAAAGGCCAAAACCTACCTTATTAATTATTTATTACTACATTTTTTTGTTTAAACTAAGACTTGTCAGAGTGCGACCCCGCTTCTTATACCGATATCCATCGATCTTACGGAGTTTATTGTGAATTGTATATAAAAACAAATATGAATATTGGAAATTATATAAACACATTTTATACGTAATAACGAATGACAAAATGAAACAAATACTGACATTTTTCTTTAATACCATCGGGGTATGTTTACTTGCAGATATCCGCTTTTCATGGAATTGTTTTAACTCAGCCTGAAATCAAACCTAAACTGGAGATTTCCCTAAAGACTGATTCATTCAAATGTATTGAAAATCTTGTCTCAACAAGATGCAATAATGCGCAAAATGCGATAAATTCAATATTAAAATGTAATGGTTCCTAAGGAAAACTTTATAAAGTGAGAACCATTGTTTTGTTAATGGAAATTACTGAAAGCCGATAAAAAATCATGAAACTCAATAACGACACTAGTGAACTTATCATCGACTTTACATAGTTGTTGATAAGTTTATAGCACCTTATTTATGGGCATTGTCCGACAGAAAAGATGCTTCGCTACAATATTCCAGAGGCAGTCATCGTAAACGATGGATGCATTTTAAAGCTAAGTCAACATGTTTGGATATACATGTATACGTTATTATATTCAAATAAAAAACAGAAGGCCAACTGACATTTTGGGAATTATGAGTGCTGTTTATCTTCGAGATCATTGGAAACATAATAAACAGTCTTTAAAATTGTGTTCAATGCGTTTTGAAATGCCGATGTGTTTGCAAGTTCATACCATTCCCTTCCAACAGAACCCCGACGATTAATATTTTTGTTCTTTTTATAATGTGATTATATCGAAATATCGTAACAAATGATCAAAATCAAACACATATTTACTTGTATTGATAATTTTACCAGTTAAGGATGTGTAATCCAATCAACCCATCGGTACGCCATGTACGCTGGTATCCATTTTCGAGAGAGGTCGGTATTTGGAAGAAAGGGTCTGCAACTTTGTCAACACTTTACGGTAGTCTCTCCAACGATCAACGATATTATAATTCATTCTTACTATCCCTTCCTATTATCGAAAAAGTAAGCAAGGTAGTACTCGCTAATGGTTTGAAAAAAGCGCTTTTTTAAGTTAGGAAAAAAAAGTGTGGCAGATCATGAAGTTTGTTAAAACTAAATATACATAGAGATGGAATCCTTCAGCAAATGTTGCTATTTCTTAAATATCGTCTTTTAAGACCACACTTTTCAAAACCGTTGCTTACGGGTTTCAGCGATATCAGCGATGTCATTGTTGCGTGATTGGTTGATCGACATTGTCATGTAAAGTTATCAATGTAATATTAGTTGTCAAAATATTCAGAACTTTTGTTGATGTTGGACTAGTGGTTAAGGCGTTTTATATTGTTTGTTTCTTGACTTTACCGGCATGGATCACAACCTATTAAAACCAAAAAACATTTTTGTTTTAATGAAAGTATCTTTTTCTTCAATTTCGATATCGTAAAGTAAAAATAATGATAAAATAAGTAATTTCAGATGAGCAAATAAATTAATTTTTTTTGAAATTGATGAAATTCAAACAAAACAAAAAAAATGTTATAAAAAATATGTATATTTCTTTTTTGCATTTTTTTAGTCAAATAAGCGTATTGTGAACATGTGCGGTCAAAATGTCTGTAATTGGAGACGTGTTAAAAGTACATGTGATGATATATACTGTTATTACGTTTAATAAATGTAGCTATTTGGATTAGGATTTCATGCATGACAAACAACCCAGACAAACAACGCTTAATCAGTCAACATACGCATCTCTTTAAAGAGGATATAAACCTCATCATACATAGAAACATGTCTGTGTTCGGTTCAAAAGTTCGTCACCTAAGAGAAAATTGTTAATTAAAAGTGCACCGGGGAGATCACTAAACACCATTCTCTGTAAATATTAGAAGAAAATGGAAACACTTTATAGCGTTGCAGACACATATGGGAGATTCAATGATGTTTATTATGTGAAGATACGATTAAGTGAACTGAAACCGAGCCTTAGACGGCAATGCATAATTTGATATAGGCGTGAACATACATAGTAAAGTGGTGATAACTTGACAGGGTACGTGTAAAGTTTAAATTTAAAAGATTATGATGTCATATAGAAACAGAAATTGTGCTTGCAAAAATGGACGGTTGATCGTTGTAATAAAAGTTACCTATTAACGTTTAATTTTCGTTTTCGACAGCTACTATGTGTCTGGTATTGAGTGTCTTCTAGGTTAATTTATTTGGAATTTATATATAGGCATGGTAAAGATTGACATGATGTACTTTGATAAGATTATCTTTTGCGTTTTACCTTTATTTAGGATTGTTAGGATAAGAGTGAGGTTTGTGCACTTAAACAAACTGGTTTAAACCCCCAGTAAATTTACATTTTCCTGACCGTTCCAAGGCGGTACCTAACAATCCTTGATAAACATATCTAGTTTTTTTATATATAATATGTATGCGCTGTGCTGCTTGTGGAGTTTTGTGCTGTTCTTCAATGTTTCTTGTTTCTGATTTTATGTTCTATATCTTTGGCGTTTACCCAGTGCCATTAAACTAGGATTATGTTTTAACATTTTGCTACTTTGCTACTGAGCTTGTTTCTGTAGCTTTTCGCATAAATATTGGCCTCACGGATTGTCTATTATTGACATGTAGTTGTCCTACGTTTGCACGGAAATGGAAGCAAACGCCTTAATCCTAATTTCTTCAAGACTTACATAATTATGTTAAATCTAAAGCTTTTTATGTTGTACCTGCAGTTTGCTGTGTTTTATAATTGTAAGCGTAGCAAGGTAATGTTTTCTGCTAAAAGATAAATTCATCGGGCGGACAAATGCTGGGATGGGGAAGAGGAAAGCAAAAAGTGTAGTCACCCTAAACAAATATTTTCATTAGTGTATACTTACAAATGTTTTCATTTAAGCTTGAAAACTTCGCTTAAATTGACAATATGACCATCCTTTAGTTCCTTAAAAACATTTTCTTTTCACTTGATTATTGATTGTTTGAAAATGAATCGGAAATTTGTCATATCCATATCATGTATGATTGGCAGTTTAAAAAAGGAAGAAATATGTTGTGTTTGTTTCCAATGACAAGTATGAAATTGAAAGAATCTTACATTTTAACCATACTTTTATAATTAACTTTACCAAACTGGAAACAAAACCTCTTAAAATATGCAGTTCTCAAAAACATAAGTGAAACGATGCAGGTTTTGAACAAAATAATATTTAGTATCAAAGTAAACAATGTATATTCGACAAACTTTGCTGACACTATTTTGTCTAGAAAAATCACCATTAATCCAAAGTTTGATCGTTATCACGCATCTTTTATTTGCTACCGGTTACTTGGCGTAAAAAACTATTTAGTAGTTCGTTTACAATTAAATGACTTCCGTAGCAAATTCAGTCTGCTTGAAAACGCAAGCGCAGTCAGCATTTTAAGTGTTTCAGAAGGACAAACCACACTCTATTCCCAATAATTGTTGAAAGTTTATACATTATACAATATTGATTTTAAAATTGTATGGAAGCAAGCAAACTAATTGTATTGTGTGCATTTAAAGCACATTAGAACATTTTAAAGTGAGCACAACACACTATCCAATATTGGAAATAAAAATTGAAACATTGTATGACCCATGTGTAAATTAATAATTTTGTCTGGAATGTGTGACTGGCGCTCATGTGTAATGTGTCTAGATATTCCTACAATTCTTCTTAATGCCGTTCAGCAAAAAAACGCAGGGTCAAACTTGACAAAACTATGAAATGATTATGTAGTCGTATGTTGTTTTTGTATCATCCGGAGTGTTTTTGTGACTAGATATTCCAACAGACTCTGCATTACAATACATAGTCTTATCAGGTGTTTTACTAGTAGTTCGAGCTCAATGTGTAAGCTAGGCCATGGAAGATGTGAATGCTTGTCCTTATTTGGTGGTCTTTTTCTCGAATAAATTTGTTCTTGGATACCCATGAAAGGATTTCATGACTTACTGGGTTACCATATCACAGCTTTACTGCTCTTAGGTGGAGTTATGTTAGTTGTCTTAACTGTGATCGTGTCGCGGACTCTGACAATGAAAAATATTCCGCCAGATGCTAATTCATTATCATGGTAATATAACCGTCAACCCAGAAAGTCCAAACCAAATGTCATTTTTCGCGTATTTGTATCTTAAAACTATGCCCGAAGGAATTATCAAAACTTCTGGAATCGTGATGAAAACAACATACTCGTTACTTCTGACTTCTAATATGATGCATAAACCTATAAGCCATGCATACAACAGACAGCTTCAGTGCAATGTTAATATGCAAATTGATGAAAATGCAAATAGGAAAACGGCGTTGGAGAATAGCGATATATATATATATATATATATATATATATATATATATATATATATATATATATATATATATATATATATATATATATATATATATATATATATATGACCAAGTCTGCGAAAATGGGTCCTAATGAGGAAAAATGACATTTTCAGGTTTTTACATTTTCTGAATGTGCTATGTTTAAGAAATAAAGTCCTGAAGTTTTAAGCTGATATCTTTAAAATTGACTGAATGAGGACAAATTTCGCGATACCACTATTTGTTATAAAATGGCGAAAACAATGAAGGAAATGGAAACATAAGTAAATACAATACCTTGATTTTAAGAGTCTGTATTCCATTGAAATAGAATGCAACACTTTTTATTTTTGTGGAAACATTATCATAACATCAATAACATCATTTATGGAGAATGTAACACTACATGTGCATTTCATAAAAACGGTTGCCATGACTACAATTTTTTCACGAGAAATTTATCCAAATAAACGCAAAAAAACTGCTTAAATACATAAAATCACATTTGAATTTGATAGGTTATGTTTGCAGGAAATATTTCAGTACAGCATTAAATTTTCAGCCAGCTATGTAGTAAAATAGAATGTTTACGGCAATTAACAATAGACCCTGTAAAGAAAATCTGCCACTTTTCTTAAACAAGGTAAATTGATCAAAAGTAGTGAGCTTATCATTGTATTGATCAAAACACAAACATATTATTTTAAAACAAGCAATTATTTAAAAGATGTAACTTGTCTGGTGAAATCAAATTTTTTTTATTTCAATAAGAAGACATGTTTTATTTGGTTGCCATAGAAACTTACTTATACCTAGAATAGTTCAAATTTTGCTCATTTCATTAGTTTAGAGTTGTAAGATGACACAGACTGAAATGTATTTACAAGGAAAGCATTGACACATGCCTTATTTGACAAAATTGAGAACAAACATAAAGCAAGGAACATTGAAACTATATGTATGTATAACTATTAAGTTATAACATGTAGATTTATAATGTACACTTGAATATTATACTGCAGTCATGTATGGAAAATATGAGTGCCATCATACTTTACTTATAGATGGCCAACTGTTCAATGATATTCCCATAAATGAAATACACGTTTATGCATAGGTATTCAATGATCAATCAAGTTTGTTACTTTTGGTTGCCATGGAAACCATACATTCCTAAAATCATAAATATTTTATCTAAAATCATAAATATTTTATCAATGTTACACAAAGAAATATATTCTTTGAATGAAAATGAAAACATAAAACTTCAACTTATACATGCCAATCTGTTTATAGCAAGACACAAACTATACCTTTTGCTGAAACACACACAGAAAGTGTTCTCAATAAAGTTACCTATTTCAACTTTTGTTTTTTGGCCTTTGAATAGCCTTCTTTTGCAACTAATGGCAAAGGGCATGTTGTGTTTTTAGCATGATCCGATCTGCAAAAGTCTCTTATTACATCATGCAAGTACCATTGCCTTTCAGCATTTATTCCCTCACCAAAGATCTGCTCTGGCATAACACAAATATCCACTTGGCAGGTTTTCAGTATGTTAATTTTCTCCTCAGGGGCATCAACAAACTTCCTTACTCTTACAACCCCAGGCTCGTTAGAAGACACCTCAAATGAATGGTATTTCGAAATGTTCTTCAATGGTTTGAACATGCCTTTGAAGAAGGTGCTCCAGTCATAGAACAACACTGGTTTGCTGTTGCCATCAACAATATGGGGGATGTTGTGGCCATTACGGGATGACATTGCTACTGTGGAAGCCACCTCCTGTTTTGAAGAAAAGCATTACATGATGAATGAATATCAGGCATAATTGATCCAATATGACATATTATAGTGTCACCTTAGTGCAAGAACTCAATATCTGCTACTATTTCTATATGCAGTTATTGTGTTATTGCTCTATGGTGATCATACTGAGCAGTACTCTTGCACAATGAAATGCCTACATGAAGTATATAGCATCAGTGAATTTATCAATTACCTATTATATCTAAATATACATGATAATACATGAACTTATTTCATATAACCCAAGTCATATATTATTATTTTCAATCTTAACTATAAAAAATCCCATTTTTTTCATGCCACTTCTTATTAGTTTATAACTGTATTAAAAAGAAGGAAATCAATAAATCTTGAAACATGTGTAAGTAATTTATGTCTATTATTATTTTAAAATATTGGTGTGGTAAACATCTAACTCCCTGAATACCTCAACTGTCTCTGCATCCATGTGTCTCCATCTGTTTTTCCACACTCCAAAATGCCAATCACATGAGAATTTGGTGTGGCCGGCTAGCATCAATGAATATTGGATTGTCTTATGCCCTCCTGTAATAGAAGTGTTAATTGTTATAAGGTCTCTTTATTTCAAATTAAACACTGAATTTTATCTGTTGTTTATTTTTTAAGTACAACAAATTGAAAGCTTCTAAAGCTATACATCTGTTTCACTCATCTATAGTGTTACTGGAAACCTTTTGAGATAGTTAAAAAGCAATAACATAATTTAGTTTACATCATGAAACATATTTTATTTTTTCCACTGAAACACAACAACTCTCACCCGTCAATGTTCTCCACACAGCATAACCAAGAACTGCATTATTTTTGTTCTGTCCTTGGCAATTGTCAAAATGGAACTGGGCATGTTCCTCACCCAGGCCGTAGTTTTCAAGGTAATGGTGGAGGTAGCTGACAACTGTGTTTGCTCCTTTGCCTGGGGCAACACCCTCATCACCAAGGTAAAACACCTGTTTCTCTGAAAAATATTTATCCGTCTTATCACTGTTTTTAATCATCACCACCATCAGCAACAGAAGCAAAATTTAACAGCACCAGCATTCAACATTAATACAAAAAACATTTCTCATAACTAACATATATATACCAAATAAATTTTCATAAACACATCCAATTCCAGATCTTGATATGTACATGATGGCTTTTGACCAATGGAAATGTTACATTCTTAATCAGTTTGTTTGAATGAAGTAAAACATTTATTGCTAAGAAGTGCTCCTTCAATTCTCAATTATTAACATTTGACATCAGGACATCTCATAATGACAAAGAACATTTTGCAATTTTAAACTGTAAAAAAGGGAATTACCAGATCCTTCACAGCAAACTCCAAATACCTCACATCTCCTGGCAGTTTTGAAATACAGGGGTCCAACCTGTAATAGATAAAAGCTTGACAACATAAATTTGACAACAGTATTTACATTCAATAAACACAATATGAAACCATTTCAGTTGAAACATACATTTACTGCAGTAAACCTAAGGCACTCAAAAGTATGATACATCATACAAATTACTGCACAATAAATCCAATAAAAAAGATTATCTCTTGCAATAAATTGGTAAGTTCAGTGAAAAAAAAAATTTCCTTGTACAGTACTTGATAGAAAAAAAACAACTAACCTGTTGGCTATGGTGTGGAATATGAACCTGCTGTGCAAAGTCCCAGCTGTAGTGGACGGTTGCATCTAAGGAACATGATACTGCACCTAAAATATATATTTTTCACAATTTATATTGATGGCCTAGAAGGAAATATATAAGTAATATAAAATGATCTGATGGGTATCTTTTCATTCTGTTTCAAAATTTTATCCATGTTTTAAATATTTATACGCTCAAAGTTTACATGTCCAGTATATATATACAAGCATAACAGGCATAAAAAAAACTTCGGTAAAATGTAAAAGTATTATTGATGCAGATGGACATTTTAAAAAATGATAACTCAATGGCCAGCATGTCAATTAAAATAAAATAAAGAATTTAACATATTCTATTTTAATTTTAAGACTAGAAAATCTTGAGGCATGCCATTAGACAGCTAATACTATAGCGCATAGAAATTTATTAACCAAAGCACACCTTCAACTGTAATGTTTTCACTACATGTAACTTAAGAGTCATCACACTGCATTCTATATTGCTCCCTCTGATGTCTAGCACTTTCAACATGACTTTCATATTCATCAAGAAGTGTCATTTTATCATCTTCAGAAAGGGCACCACTTTGTGAAATTTTACAAGAAAATGTTTGGCATCTAAAACACAAGTCTGTTTTTGGTTTCGCTAAGACAATATGTGGGCACAACTCCCGCCATACTCTGGTCAAAGTACTAAGACTAATACTTCTTGCACCGTCTATTTTTTCATATTCAACATGAATGTCTGCTTGTGACTTATCAGATGGCAACAACATCACTTTACTATTGCGGTGGTTTGGAAGTCTTCCGGGAAGGGGCATCGCATTGTCAGATGCATAGCAGATGAGGAACTTTCTTATATTTTCTCTCTCCTCAAATGTGATAGCATTATGAGGTAGTCTTTTGGTATTACCATGAGTCCTAGCAATCAATCCATCACTGTCAAGAGACCGACCAATTCCTTTTAGTTTCTCCTTTCCGATGTTGTATGCAAAACAGAATACTTCACGGCAAACTTCAACTCCCTTTACATAAAACTTCTGACTGGGCCTAACTCTCGCCTGCCGTTTATGTTTACTACTGTCAGTTTGTTGGCCATTTTTTCTGTGGCACAACATGGCTGATTTAATAACAAGATCAAGTTCATCTGTTTGCAAACCAGCTGAATACATACGTAAGTCAGAAATATCATTACCATCCACAACTTGACTGCATGGTTTGCCATATAGTTTTTTACACTTGCAGGTCTGAGTAAAGAAATCATCTGTTTTCTTTCTCTGTCTTAAATCCTCTTCAGTGGGTTCTAAATCATGGTCAAAACTTTCACAATGAACAGTCTCTGTATTACATTCATCATCATCTGATTTATCATTTACAGAATTACTTTCATGGCTAGAATCATTTTCTGAATCAGACTGACTAAATTCTATCTCACTTGCACCACCCTCTGGACACAAAACTTCATGAAAATAAAGTCTATCAACTTCTAATAACTCTTCGCGAAATAAATGGTCTTGGCTTAATTCATAGGGGATGGTACTTGCTTGACTAAACTGGGACATTTTCATAAAAGTTTCAAGTGTTTTTCAAATTTTCCGCCATAATATCTGTAAACTGTCTGTTGTTACGAAAAAAATACTTCCGGGTCAAACTGTCAAAAGGTTATTTAAAATAAACATCAAATGCCAATTTAAATAAAGGATGACAACATTGATAATTGCATACATTACCTTCCAAATAATCTTTTCGTGTAATTAATCCGAAAAACATGCTAATGCCGAGTGAATAAACCGGCAAAACCGTCATATCTTTGGTACGGATTTCGACATGTTTTTATCAAAAGCGACACCTTCAGATCAAGGGCGATTAGTCATGATTTAAGGTCAGGCAGCATGAATATTATCGACAATATTCAACTGGAAGCAGAGTGATGTTCCTTTATAGAGTGTATACACTTCGATTTTGTAAATACTTTGAAAAAATAATGTCAAAATAGTTGATTGAAAAAACGATAATTGCTCAGAAAACGTGTTGTTTTTTACTCTCGCTTTATCTCGGTAACGTGATTACCTCAACAGGACACATTTTCGCTGACGACGTCACATATATATATATATATATATATATATATATATATATATATATATATATATATATATATATATATATATATGGATAAGCTAATAGACTTAGTGTTTTATCGTACGATATGTTTCTGTCAAATAGCGTCTGGTCTTTAAAGAATAGACATACGAGAAATGCCTACCTTTCAGTAGAAGCCAGAAATTAACAAATGCTTAAAGTATATGAGACACACGTACCGGAATGAGACATTGTTGAAATCTACATGTCTGTTATGATTCCTGACGAACGAAATAGAAAAAGTGCGTCTTCTGGCCTGTTCATTATGACATCATTAGCACATAAACGTGCCTTCTTGGACCGTTTAAAATGTTGCAAACGGTTCCTTGACCACGTATCATAAATATTTATATAGTTTTAATGTTTGAAAAACACACGATTAAAATGATTGTAATATAAATCATTGAGGCTTTCTTATAACTTTAAGATCAATTGCATAGCCGTTTTCAGTATTACCAATCAATTTAAATCGCCTTACACAGGATTGTATATAAATTCGCACAAAACGTTGTCGTTTACATGATGCATCGGAAAAGTAAATCCCAGTTTCTATTCTGTTAACTTTCCATACACGCCAATTATCTAGAAAAAGATATGACACCTTTGAAATTCTTCTTCTTATATTTCGATATAAAGTCAACACTCTACGCCAAATGTACATACTTCTGTGTTCTGTAGTAAATCGTTATAGGACAGACAGGTAAGTCAAAACAATTTTCATATATTCGAATTACTTTTTGCGATAATAATTTTTGAAACTATGTATCAATACATTTTACGATAATGCAAAGTTCAAGGCCTAGCAATCACTTAACGAGAAGCAGAAAATGTCAAAATACAACAAAGATAGATCACATTTTCATCAACATTTCATATCAATGAACGTTGAGGTTATTGCAATAAAACGGTCAGTGAGTTTATTGGGAGTTCCATTGTACTACTCAACTAATTTGGTGCTAGATTGGAACAGGAGATACATTACATGAACATTTTATATCGTTATCAATATAGTTTGGGTTAACCGCCATGAAACGATCAGTGAAAGAGAGAGTTTACTGGGCGTTACATTTTTTTTATTTAACTAGTTTTTTGACTGGCACAGATATATATCTTACTTTATTTTTTGTCATATATGGAAATTCTTCTTTACACATTTGCAGACACCATGGAATTGAAATGCCAAGAATATAGGCTTGAGCGATATAGCATAATTGATCACCTTCCAAATCACCAAAAGTAGCCCGTATGTAGCACCAAGTTGTGACAGTACCTACATATATCATTAATGGACACTGTCGAAGTAGCAAGGATAACTTGTTAACGGCGACATATCTATGGGAACTGTCCATTTGTTAAAGTCTTTTTTTGATTTGAGTAACCCTTTCAAAAAAATCGATTAAAGTATTAAATATTTGTACCCCCGAAAGAGATATATTATCATTTCTTAAATATGAGTTGTTAATATTTGTATGCATTTCCTTTAATGAGACATTGTTTCCACACGTGCACCAATAACACATTTATGTTATTTCAATAATAAAACTCAGTACTGAAAATGAATCTTGCGCACGAATCCAATTTCCGAAAGCGATGTTTGATCGATGAAGTCCATTAAGATAACAACACTCCAAAAATATGTTTTTCTCCGAAACTCGTCTAAGTTATTAAATATGCAGACCAACAAGGCATCTCTCGGTTATAATCTTTGATATATCGAATGTTTTATTACAGACACAGAACGCTCGAAATTGTCTTTTCGAATGTTGCATGATTTGTATTTGTATAGAAACGCTGATTTGTCTTACATGTTCACGATTTATTATCAACATTTAGATAGGATAGAAACATAAACAAACAAGGGAAAACCGGTAAATATCAGAAGGCAAGAAGACTTATGAACATAGAGATAACCGAATATAGATATATGAAGGAAGTGATAATTGTAAGTAAATGTTTGTTGAGTAGAATATGTCAATAATTTGACCTGATGACCTTTTGGCTCGTATGAACTCATGTACACGATGTCTGTGATACAAAAACAGATTGAACAAACGTGACTTGGATTTGGCGTATTAATGCTAAACTCAGTTTTTGATCTTTGATCGGTATGGTAACACGTGTGTAAACGTTATTATAATATTTATATAAGCGTGTTACCTTGTGTGTCTGCTGCCTAACAATATCGCAGTAAGTGTGTGGGACCAAGTCTGCTTTCGGCTTATAAGTAATTCATTTTGATTAATGCCTCCATTTTGAGCGTGTGTATTAGCATACACAGAACACCGAGTGTCGTTTGGTTCATGTCATGTTCACATGTTCTATAGATGTTTGTTTTGAATGACACTGATGATTAAAGAAAAGCATTAGATACTACAAAGAATTAAGGTCAAAGATATAAAAGTAAAAATAAACGTGAATATTAACCTGGTTAAACCTGAGAGTAACTGGAATGCAGCTACCTTATGTCAAGTTATGCAAAGGAAAATTGTTGAAGTATCCTATAAGAAAGAAAACACGAACACAGAAAAACACAGGAAACACAAGAAAGGGACAATCCTGCTTAAAAATACAACTTACAGATTCTTAAAGCATTTCTGTTATTCTTTCAATTACACACGTTACAGGTTGATGTAATCATTGTTGTGGTTTCATCATATTCTGATTTCTAATTCAACTCGTCGGCTTGCGCTTGACATAAATGCTCTAAATTGCATAACGTTAAATCCTAATTCTACCTGTGGGAAGGTTATCTGAACTGTTTAATATACTAAATTAACCAATATATATTGTGTGTTGAATTCATGAATATAATATGCAGTGATATCAAAAACAGCTAAGGGAGAGCGTGTTGATACTTTGCACAATTCGCTTTTGCATCAGTCAGTGGTTGGTTTTGTTTTTAACTTCATAAACATTCCATGCATATCTTGGAAGAACTATACATAAAGCACATGGACATACATCATTGCGAGTCGTGTAATACATGAGGTTCAGACCCCAATATCTCAAACATTCTTAAGCCTTACTTACTTAAGTATCTTATTTCATGTTGCAAAAATACTTACTTAAATATGATTTTATAAAACAAAAACTTTAAGTAGTTTTCCTTATTGAGCTCAAATACTATCTCCTTGATAAGTCTCAAAACTCTTTAAAAAGAGTATAATACACAATTGTAACCAAATCAAGAACAGTGTGCTGAGCTTGATCCTGTTATAAGGGAATTTTAAGGTGTCTCTAGAAATTAGGGCCAGGACCGCCGTTACTAGGTCTAGATGCTGTTTGTGAGTTGTCTACCGGTACAACTGTTGAGGTGACACTCAGGTGAATATATTACCGTGATCCTCGGAGTTAAAATGTACCTTATCGTAATCACAGTGTCTCCCACAAGCATTGGAACTGTGCCAATCTTCAGCATTATAACTCGTTATGCAAATAACGATTTTATTGTGTTAATTAAGCAAAAAACTGGAATAATGAAAATAACATGTGAAAGGATATTCTTTATTAAGAAAGACAAAATTAATATAATTTCCTGGCTCTTTAACAGCGAAATATTCAGATTTAATTGAATACCCTTCGGTTCTGGTTATTTTCAGAAGTGCTTTAATCTCGAATTTGTTTAAATTGAGCTTAATATCCAACGGAAACTGATTTCCCCTTATGTCTGCTTTCATTTAATGTATTGCAAATTCGTTCATGAAACATGCAAAAAGTGCACGGAATGCAGTTAATTTCATTTTAAAATTAAATGGTTCAGAAGGGTGGGATAAGGTTTTAAGAATCATTGTTTTTGAAATCGAAATGCAATTCGCGAACGCATAGAATGTGTCCCAATGAAGCCATTTGAGAAAACTAATCACAAATGGCTTTATATTTGGTGATTGAGTAAAAAAACCCTTATGTCTAGGCATTGTGCGACGAAAAAGTGATTCGCTACGATATTTTAGAGAGTTCAATGATTTTGGAAATTTAATACATAAATATGGAAAACCATCAACAGTTTCAACATTCACAGCATTAACAGATCATGTCATATATTAATATGAGATTGTCGTTTCTGAAGTTTACATATCTTTGTTTAAATACCATAATATAAACGCGTCATTGACTTTTGTTAACTATGATTACATTAATTTAATTGTGATTTTGTTTTTCATGAAGGTGTCTTAATCATTGTGTTTAGGTTATTTCTGATAATCATTCCTAAACGTTTAATTGCGTTACGTTGTCTTTCATTACGTCATGTGGAGGGGATTTTATCGATTGTGTATTAAAAACCAGATTCGGTTTATGTATGTGAGAAAAACGCGGTTATGTGATTTGAATATTTTTTTTGAAAAAAAAACCAACAAAAACATTACAGAAACAAGTCCAGTAATCGAATGTTTTGAAACAGCTACGGGCAGGCACGGTTAAAAGGATACTAGTACTGGTTACTATCAAGAAAACGGACTTGAGCATGATTTAATCTTAATGAAATTCATCCCAAGTTAAATCACTATTAAAAAGATCATAGTCATTCATATCTATTTCAATATTTCCTTAACTTGTTTCTCCAAACAGGGTTATTATATGAATGTTTGACTAATGTTACTGTCCCTGTATTTTGCATTGTTGCATGATATAATTCACATATTGTCAGGAATTGGTAAACATTAGCTTTGTTGGCCATTTTTTTTTTAAATCATTTTTTTTATTTCTGACATACTATCTTTAAAATGATTTGTTTTAAAATGCGAAACAGCTTTCAATAGTTAACGCCTCCAAACAGTTTAATTTGTTTTTCATTTGCCTTTTAAGTACCATCTAATTTAACATTTTGTTTTGTAGTATTTATATTACATCAATGTTCATTAATCATGTTCTTTTAAATAATATTGTTATGCATGTTTTTGTGAGAGTTGGTTGAATGTTTTATGTCCGAATTCTGTATTGCCTATGCCTAATTGCAGTAGAGCGGTAAAGCCACTAGGAGTGCACGATCTGTTTGGCATATAAAACAATACTGAATATCTAATTTCGTTATGTAAATGTCGTTGGTTAAAACAAAAACAAAGTAATTATTACCATTACTTCTGAAGATAATTCGATGCAAGTGATGACGTGAATACAAAGCTCGATAGCGTGATGTTCTGTCTTGCATCATATTAAATATAATGATTACGAGTATTTAACAATGAAAATATTCAACGCGTTGAACCATCCAGAAATTGAAGCACTTTCTGCATTATCATTATATTCGAATTTTAATTGCGACACTGTCCAAAATGTTCTTTATTTAAAGCAACCAATACACACTATACATCGATGTCAAGCGAAACTGGTTTTCAATAAAATATAATCAACAAATACGCCTTTGATCCTGTGTTATTTTATAATAATATTAAACCTTCAAACCTTACTGTTTGAAGTCCATACCATATAATGAAAAAGCGGAACATCATTTAGTGTACAAAATCGGTAATGAGTTCTGCCAAACACTGCTTAGATTTGGGATGATAATATACACACTTCATATAAAGTAAGTTTCTCGTAAGCAGGTATTCAAGCAAGTATGTGTATCAATTTTATATTTCGGCGGTTTGTAAAGTGCAGCATGGATGCTGGAGAAGATCTCCCCGTATTTCGTATAAAGTATAGTTGATCCTTCAAGATAAACGTATTTGTCTTTGTGATTCAACATGGAATGCAACTGAAGCCGGAACTAGGGTCTATGGCAGTACTGCACATTCTTTGCTGAAAACGAACAGACAAAATAAAAAAGAGAGCTGTTTTCATACATTTAATGCAATTTTGTTCCCGAAGAAATGTCTAATAGGGAAGTATTGAACTTGGTGTAATTGTGATTTCTTAATTCTTAACTACCGTCTCCAGTAATGCTGACAGAGATCAAACATTGTTGTGAATTTTCATTTAATGTATGTCTTTAAAACCTTAAAGTGAATAAAACATAGTGAAACAGCGTTAAAATGATCTTTATAGATTGTGAAGTCCACTTACTGTGACAATCACATGTTTATCTTATTATTTATTTTTAAACACCTACATCTTAAACAGCAACCTCTCTTTATTATTCTTGGCCGATTATATTAGTCAATCTCTAGATGACAAAGGAGGGTGGGTGCAGATGTTTAATAAACATGAACATGTCTATTCAGTAAACATCTACAGACTTCAAAAATATAACAGTCATCTCACAGTGAATCACGAGCCAACCGTATCTCTCAAGTTTTACCTTTGTTATTAAGATGTGATAAGGACATAACTGTGCCATTGACTCGGTCTGAATGGTTGTTTAATTAGCGAAATTACACCATACACGCTATTGGACCATTTGTTACAGCAATTTGCTCAAGAACCGACGTACCTATACAAACAAAATGAATACAATGAATTGGGAGGTTTCCAACAAAGCATTTTTTTTTAATTCAATTAAACAAATATACACTGACATACCGACAATTCGTATAACTTCTAAATAAAGTTGATATATATCATAATGTTAAAGAGGAAGTGCACTAGCTATAATCAAAATAATTTGCACAACAAATTCATTTTAGCACGCTTTAAAAGAACCCATTAAGCAATTTGAATGAATATCGTTATTTATGACAGCCTACTTGTCATAATAAATACACAGTGCAATAGCAGCATGAACCATGAATTTCGTCATATTCGTGCGCCATTTATAAAGATGACAATCTGAAATCAATTCCAACATGTACTTATGAAGATATTTAGTGCATTTGCAATATACCAGAATTATATCGTGACGTTATGTGTTTCTCGTCCAGTGTCTGTTAAATCACGAACCTCCTGCCTTTGAACAGATTCATCGTTTGAAATATGGCTTCTGAGTTTGTCCCTGTATATTAAATTGCATCATTACTTTTATGTCTAGTACAGTACACATGCAATGGCAAAGTAGTAGATGAAGAAGGTCATTGTCCATAATGTCGAAGTTTTGCAATACGCCAATCAAGCAATAAGAGTAGGCCATATAAACGTTTAAATTGGATCATGTTTTGTGCCCAATGCTATTATGCTTCTGTTCCATGTGTCGGTGAGTGCCACATACAGTGAGTTCACATAGTGAGTTATTCGACACTAGTGCATGGATTATTCATCCACTATTAAGCGCGGCATTAAACAAATATAGCGCCGATTTGTTTACCAGCCAAAAGAGATGCCTACAAAATGTATGACCGTTCATAATTTTCTTGGTAAAATTTCAGTCACCAAAATTCTACCCTGAAGTAGCTTTGATAAAACACAAAAGGCGTAATATATAGTTCTGGTATAGTAATACACTCTTGTATATCATTACCTAATGGTATCTGTTTGAAATAAACGTAATTGTCAATCTTTTAAACAAAACAAGATCTCAATGCCATTTTTTCAACAAAAAGTCCGTCTCAATTGCGGCTTCAGCCAGACTGTTTCAACTCTTCAAAGTAGATAATTTGCTGTCCTTTTGAGCTTTATATTAAGTTATGATTTAAGTGACCCGTTTAAATGAAACAATACAAACCGTACATTTGCCTTGCCTCTTAAGTAGTAAGTTACTTTCAAATCTGTTTTCTTTGTTGATTTACAACCCATAGTTGTTGCCTTTATATGGAAATTTGTTTGAGCAAGCGTCACGGTCATTAATTTCTTCAAAACATTGAAATAACAAATTAATTTACAGACAGTAGTAATTAAGAGTTGGCTTAAGCTTATTTTCTATATACTTTAATATACACTGTGTCTGGTATTAAAATGGATTTTGAAATCCGTTTATATGTTTTCGGGCAACTTGTTTCTTTGCGTTGCAAGTTGTTTTGGCATTCGTGTTGTTCCCCACCTATATGTAATGTTTCCTGATATTTTAACAAGATACAGGATACAATAATCTTTATTTAAAGTCGGGTATACAAGAAAAAGACACATAACCAGAAACCCGATTTTTTAGTTTGATATGCCGAGCAATAGTTAAAAAATTAGTATATTTAAAGGAAGAGAACGGTTCAAATATATATCTGATGAGTACGAGTAGTTAAATTGGGTAATAAGCGATCGAAATCACCCCAAGTAGTCTAGGCAAAGGGTTCATTCTTACAAGACTTGTACGTGGGAAATGGGCATTGCATAATACTTAATATGCATTTAACAACGGTTATGTAATGCTCGTATTGGCATTTATTAAGTGTCTGAAAAGGGAAATGTATGTTGCACGAGTCTTTTACCCATTTCATTCATTTTGAAAAATAATTTCATTTTTGAGTCTCCGTTACACCAAAAACTTGTATCCATTTACAATTTAAGCTTTCATGTCACAGCAAATTTGAAAAAAATGGTAATGACATGATGGAACTGCATGATAGGTCATATCTCTACTAGATAGTAAAAAATAACATTCAGTCACCTTTACCTTTTTCCATAAACGTATTAAAAATAACATGTTTATCCTTATAGCAACATTAATAACAAAGGAAAAAGTTAAAACATCAAGTTTAAGGTTCATGTACATTATACTTTACTTAAAAATGCTACCTTCAGACATGTAACATCACCGTCACAAAGAGAACCAATTATATTGTCTCCCCCCTCTCCACCTCCTTCGTGTATTATTGGTACCGTTTTGTTCAAGAAGTCGTAATATTTAATTTATGTCTAGAAACCTTTTGCAGTTATCAAAAATCAGTTGCTTATTTCAGCGTACGAGCATTATTTTTCCCTACATTCTTTTAATAAGGCGATCACAAGACGTTTCAGTCCTACTAATAATGCTATATTAATGTATCATGTATATGAACGCGATTATGAATTTCATATACTTCTGTTCAAGATGTTCCGTCAAAGGGGCAGTTTGTTTTTGTATCAAAACAAATGAATGGTGCCTTTGGGGATGATTCATAACCGCCCTCGAAGATAAGTGATAAATCATGTCTTTATAATTCAACGATGTATCAGATGGATCTTTCCGTTGTAAAATCTAGGCAAATCGAATGTCCAGTAATCAACTATATGTCCCTGATAAAAACGCTATATAATGAATGTCCAAAAAAGTTTTCTAACAAATATATATATATAAATCATCTAGATTGACCTACCTTATATAAAGTATCGCTTAAGGACCATAATACATTTCCTTATGACAGCATGAACATTAACTTGACCTATCCCACACCAAAGGCAATCTCAAGTGAAATAAATTTATAAAAAGAGAAAGACCTTTTTTCATTATTATTTTGTCTGGCCAATATTGCCGACCAATTTCCCAGTTCCGCAAGATATGGAACTTTCTATAGCTATGAAATTAGTTTTGTCTAGCCATTAAAATATGTTTTTATCATTGATACACGAACATTCTTTTATTAAATATGTTGTTCCATGGTTCCATGATAAATTAACAAGCAGTTGAAATAGAAAATAACATTTAACACTTTTAAATTGAAATTAACATAGATGATAGTTGTGTATTGTTAATTGACAATATAATTAATCGCGTGAGCACCGAAAGCTCAGAACAAAGAGAGAAACTGGAAGAAGTAGTAGAACTTGCTACACAATTTGTATGCAATTTATGTTCTGGAAATAAGTATTCCGAATTAGCTAGAAATATATATATTTTCTGTGGCATTTTACCAGCACGATAATATTTGGTTGAATAATGCAGTAGGGCTGATCATGTCGCATCTTTCATTACCGTCAATTAACAGTTTCGATCTAACCCAGTCTGCTTTTCCAATGTTTCGGATGTATTTTTTTCCCGTAAAAGAACGTATCAGCACATACAGAAATCATTTGGCATATTAAAGAACAACCAAATGAGCAGAAAATGTTCGCTTACACAATTTCCTCGCAAATTAGCAATTTCAGCATTATTTTGTCATATTGATCGGAAATGAACACAATGAAACAATTGTTATCACACATGAACAATCTGTGTCGCAAAGCAATACTGCGTTTGACCGTTAACATATTAGCGCGATTTGTTTCTGAACCACATAATTATTTAAACATTGTTAACTACAGCAATTATACATATTGAAGCACGGTCTCTTATTTATGAATAGGTTAATTACTGGAATTCTATACTACAGATTTAAATCTTTATAAAGCTACAACAGTTGGTAAAGCAGCTAATATACGATGTGAATGACAACCAAATAAAAAACATAGACTTTGACGAAGACTTGTAAGGCCAATTTTTTTCCGTTTAGTGGTATAAGTTATATTTCACAAGTATGGCATCACAATGCTAGAATACAAGTTGATGCTGTTAAACCCAAAAACGTAAGCATTCTGATAGCGTTGAATGCGAAACTAATTGAATTCAAACGATAATGTCTTCGCGTTCTTGTGATTGACGCCTTGACAAGGAGACGGTTAATTCAAAGATATGACATGATTTTCCTTTGTAATATTACTTTCCTTACCATTTTGTTTGATTGAATGATGCTTACTTTTTAAATGCATACTTTGATAAGATTCACCTTTTGCATTTTATCTTTGTTAAGAATTATTGGGATAAAGTGAGGTTTGTGCACAAAAACTGGTTTAACCCCCAGGAAATTTACATTTTACTGACCGTTCCAAGGCGGTATCTATGTTTCTTGTTTGTGATTTTGTGTTCTATGTCTTTGGCGTTTGCCCATTGCCACTAAACCGGGTTTATGTTTAAACCTTTTTGCTACTGAGCATGTTTCTGTAGCTTTTTGCATTTTATTATTTTAATGGTTTAACAGTATTTGATTTGGTGGTTAAATACTGGCTTAGACGTTTGTGTGTACCATGCGTGGCGTTGTATTCACCAGTTGTTCATGCACTCCCGCCATCCCTTGGTGGTGTATTTCGCTGTATTGTCTTGGAAATTGGGGACACTTTTAATGGAAGTTTCACGAGTTCCAGTGAATATATTGTTTTCTGGTATTTTACAGGTTGAGGTGTTTATGGATATTTTGATTGCTTTTTGCTTAACATTATTTCCTTGAATATGTGTATTGTGTATCGATATTTCTTGTTATAGCTTCAGCATCGAGTTACAGATCTGGAGAGTTTCACAAGTCAGCAGTTGGCATGATCCACGCAGTCCATGCCTCTGAAGAACGCGCTTTTCTCACCGCTGAATAAAATGTTCGAATCCGTTTTGTTTGTTGTAATTTATGAATTATGAGATTACAGAAGTATTAATTTCCTGGCGTTAAAGTGAGTAGCCGCTACATTGGATATTACATCATAGTCAGTTACACGTTTTTGTAATATTGAACACACATAGAAATAAAGGCGATAAAATAAAATCTCACCAAATTTTATTCGTTGTTAATTTTCCCATAAGTAGCTACGTAAGGGTGAACGCCGAAAACTGTCAGAAGAAAAACAGTCCAAGGCACGCAGTGCCGTTTTTTTTTTCGCTAACATAATGGACAGCTTTAGGCGTTGCACTTGAAACAAGTAAAACAACGAGGTCAAAATCATCAATTTTATTGGACACTGTAACACCCATTGTAAAGATACTTATCATGTTGATCTCTTGGGCAAATCAACATAATTTTGCGCTCATTGATATAAACTGTAAATAATACTTTTGGTTATAATTTCCTTCGGTTATAATTAGAATAATCATCTTTAAAACATAACTTGTAAGAATGTTTTACAAGTAAAACACGTATGCACATTGTTAATATTTTGCGTGTACACTCTTTTGAAAGAAAGAACAATAAGTTTGTCAACACACGTCATGTAAATCACACCATACTTCTATGTCCACTGACTGTTCATTATTTGAACAATGACTGTCCATTATTAAACTATTGGACAGTCCATACTTCAAATATTTGACAGTTAGTAGAATTAAAGTACGGACAGCAGTCCAAGAAGTTAACCATACATAATACAAAATGACGATGACGTCAAAACATGTTTTAATGATGAGGCTTATAGATCAACATGGGCAAAACTTGTTTTAGAGAATGTTGTTAATATTTTGATTTGTGTATGCCTGGATCGATGCTGCTGCTCGAGTTTTGTAATAAATAGTGTTTATAAAGGATAGCGCATCCTGACGCCGTCTCATCGTTTAGAAGATTAATGCTAATTTTGTTAGTTCTCAGTGGGAAACGCCCCGCGAATGTCTCCATACTTGCCAGTGCGCATAAACGCATGTACCAACTTTTAAAAAGCCCTTGTTATAAAGCTAATGAATGACTAAAATAGAAAATTAGCTATTCTAAATTATTAAATGTGAATCTGTCCGGCTATTACACTGGCTGAGGCATGTGTCTGACCACTACATCATGCTTTATAACACTGTTTAAAACTGTATGTATTGTGCATAAAAATGTATTCAAAAAGATTTTCAGATTGCTGAATCAGGAGAACTTTTTATCCGTCAAATCACGACTTAGCAGACTGACATTCAAAATATCGATATATATAATAGAATTTGCGCTTTATGTCTTAAGAACAATGTTTATACGTTTAATGAAGAATTCACGAATATCGAGGTTGTCTAAATATTGTATGTTCTACTAAGCAATATATAGATAATATCATATGCATCGAAAGAATTATCAAAAGTATTCTTATTAAAAAGCGAGTTCCTTTCCAATAATTACATCCTGGTTATTAAAATGTTCTTGCTTGGATCCTTTTGATGGAATCTAAGAAGTTCTTAATTGATTGCTTAAAAAACTCGTACCAAAATTACTCGTGGTGAGAATGTATTTCTTCTGATCTTCAGGTTACATGTTTTGAATGTTTGCTTTTAAATGTAAAGCGTTGGTACTCAGTTATGCGCCATAGCACCGTCATGCGTGATGTTTTGCAGACATGCATACTGGCATTAACACTCCTTCATATACAGCTGAATGACTGCTTGAGGTAATAGTCTGCACTTACACTTTCAAACCAGCAGATGATTTAGGGATTTGGAAGAGCATAGCAAATCTTACGGTTATATTGTTTTTGTTTTATAAAGGTTTGAAATCTATATGAGAAAGAAACAAATGGACATTACAAGACCTAAACGCATTGTTGACGTCTTCTGCTTGAAACAAATGAAGGGCAGTGAACTTATTGTAACAGTCCTATATGTTTATAAATGAACGTGTTTCTCGCTTATTTGCAAATAGGTCAATAAAAAGTTCAAAGACAACAGTTTCGGCTGCGAAACATGGAAGTTTTTTCATGCAAATGGAGACGGTAACTTCAATGTCGGTTAGTTTGCAAAGCATCTCTTTTCAAACAATACTACGGACAGCCCGTTAGCATTCTCTGTCGTACAAGTGTACGAATGAAACTAAAGGGGTTGGCCCAGTAGCCAAGTATTTAGATATGACGTTGATCAGAAACCATTGATGACATCATGAAAACTAACACAGAGGGAGACCATATGGCATTCAATGTTTCTCAAAAACATCACAACAATCATTTTGCCAAAGAATACTGCGCAGAATAAGATGTTCGACATTAGTCCTCTAGGAAAACATTTCCAATACAGGCCTTATATATGCTTACATAACCGTGTAGCTACGGCAGCAAATTTGCACCAACATGTTGTGTATCATGATTTAAGTAAAAAACTACAGAAACAAGTTAAGCAGCCAAAAGCATAAACATAAAGGGACTATTTACCAATGAGGAAAGAAAATAAAACACGACCATCAACATGTTGACAATTTTGAAAAGATGGTTCATTTATGCACTCAGACCTGTTATCCTTCTCTCCCTTTTTTATCGACGATGTGGGGGGGGGGGGGGGGGGCAGAGTTTCGTGATCTATTTTGTTGAAGAGTTATTGTATATTCAATAGTTGGACATGCATTTGATCTTTTCTATCAAGAAGTGTGTAAGTTTGAACAACCTGTTATTTAATTAATTTAAGTCTCGCTTGTCAAATAAGAGCCCAGCATTAAAAAAAACATTTTGTTCATAACGCCTACATGCATATGCAAAAATGCAGTTTTTACTATACAAAAGTCTAGCACACTGCAAATATTTTAAAATGCAATTTCATTGACATATAATAGGGAATTCAGTACCGCACAAAACGATATTTCCAGCAGAAAACAATAATAAACTGATATTGTAGGATTAAATTATTTCTTCTATAAAAATTCTAAGAAATATATATTGAATTTCGTGATGGCATGCGTAATGATTTGTTTGTCAACAAGAAAAAGTAGGCAATCAGGCAAAAACATCAGGAAATGTCAAAGCAATTTATTCCATTATCACGTTGATACAATATCCTTTCAATTTATAGAGCCGATCAAAGGAAAAAAACGAGAAACAGGGTCTTCATGTATATGTACTCTGAGGACTTAAAGCAAATTGCTCATATTGCATGTGGCTAATATTTAATTTTTCATTATAACTATATACCACATTAATAATACAATTCAACAGTTTACTATTTTTTGCAGTGCGTGTCAAAGATCGTATAATGTGTAAAATGTTGATATGTGAATGCTGTTTACCAACACTTAAAAGGCTGACGACATTCAATGCTAACCTCTGGTGTTTACCAACAGTTAAAATGCTGCCGACATACATAACAAAGCTTTGTTTTTTACCAACAGTTGAAATGCTGCCGACGTTCATTGCTTAGTAGAGGCAACACACACCTTTTCGGTATTTGTTGAAAGATCATACATTGTACAGATGTTTTTACAATTCAATCGAAACAAACAAACTCATTTTATTATGTGAATTTGAAACTCATTAAAACATTTCAGAGATAACACAGACACACTATTCAATATTTGAAATAAAAAATTGAAACATTGTGTGCACCATGTGTTTAATAAATTATTAATTCTCACTGAAATCTCTTACTTGCGCTCTGAAGTTCAGAGTATTTCTGTGTCTGTATATTCCCACAGTTCTTCTGAACGCCGTCCAGTATTATAAGGCAGGGTCTAACTTGACAAAACTCTAATATGATAAAATAGCCGTATTTTGTTTCTGTGTCTAGATATTCCCACTGACTCTGCATTAAAATATATATACTTATTAGGTTACTTTTAGCAGATAAAGCTCAAAGTCACAGGTAGACCATGGTCGAGATGTACGTCTATCCATCTATGGAGGTCTTTTTCTCGAATAAATTTAAAGCATTTCAAGACTTTTCGTGGTACTATAAAACATTTGCAGGTATATCGCGCGTATGTGAAGCAACGTTACTTGTCTATCTGAACGCCTGGAATCTTAATAAAAACACAAAAAATGTTATTTCTAATCTGATGCATAAGCCAAAAATATTTATATGAAAAGCTACAGAAACAAGCTCAGTAGCCATAAGTTTAGACATGAACCCCGTTTAATGGCACAGGGTAAACGCCAAAGACAAAGAACACTAAAAAAAAAAAAACACAAACAGGAAACATGGAACAACAGCACAAAACTCCACAAACAACACAGTGCATAACTACTACATAAAACACTAGGTATGTTTTCGAAGAATTGATAACATTAACGACAATACAGTCAAACGCCTTACAGACACTTAACGAGTTACAGACGACGTCCAAATTCAACAGAGACAAATTAAGCATGTATTGCTATGGTAACCGCCATAACTCCTTCAGCGAAAGATAGAGTTCACTCGGAGTTACATTGTATACTTCAACTAGTTTGAAACTAGACTGACACATAATACACATTTTCTGTATTTGTTGTATGTAAACACTCGTTTACACCTTTGCAGAAGCCCCCCCCCCGAATGGTTTTGAAATGGCTCATAAAACCAAGCCGCCACAAGGAAATTCCAGAATATTGCCTTGAATCATTTATGATCATTTTCCAAAAATAACGTACGTACGAATATCACGAATCGGCACGGTCGAAATTACACTGAAACTTGTAAACGGCGATATAAATCGACTGTCCATTTGCCAAAGTCCAATTTGATTTGAGTAACATTTTTGAAAATACGTCCGCTTGAGCAATTCGTTTTGTTTTAGATTAAAGTTATAAAGTATTTTAGGTAAATTGAATTGACATGTCTGAGAAATTTTACGGACGTTGTTTCAAACGTCGTTTACCATTGGTCAAGGGACGTCGCGCTTTTACAATAGTGCAGCAATGAAATAAAACAGAATGACATCATAACGCTGACCAGATCATGCAAAATAAACTGCAGTTTTTCTCTATAGAAAATTAAAAGTAAATGATAATATTTCAAAATGCAACTTGATTTAAATACTTTATGTGACTTCAGAACCAAACAAAACAATATGGGAAGAAGAAACCATAATAAAATGTTGTGGGATTACATTATTTCCTCTACAAAATACCAATACTTTTTTATTTTATCAAATTGTGTGATGGCATTGGCCATTATTCGTTTGTTGCCAATCGCTGCTATAAAAGTGAGCAATCAGGCAAACAAGAGATAGTGTAAAGAACATCGGGAAAGGTCGAAGCTATTTGTTTTATTACCATTGGGATAACACTATATCATTATTTCATGAAATAAGTCGGTCAAATGTAAAAACAACAGACGTCGATGTTGGTCGATATGTCTATGTACTCTGAGAAAATAAAGCAAGAACAATCGCGTTGTATACATTTTAAATTGTAATTGAAACTATATACAACATTGATAAAGTACACAACATAGCATAATTAAAGTGCAAAATGTTGTCTGTAGTCCTCGTGTAATCACGAGGCTAAAGGCTCAAACGTTTAAAGTGTAAAATATTATACTAATACGTGAATGGTGTTCCAACCGTGATAATGCTGACGACCTTTATTGATGACCTTATTTGTAACCGGTTACTTGGCATTTAAACTAGTTTGAAGTTCATCTGAAACTTTATGACTTCCGTAGCGATTGCGTTTTGGTATAAAACTTCGTAAGCGCGGACATATTTAAGGATTTCAGAAGTGAAGGCAAAACACTATTTCTTGTTACTTGTTTAAAGTTCATACGGATGATTTTACAATTCAATTGAAACTAGCAACTCATTTAATGTTCGATTTTAAAGTACAATAGTACACATAAGAGTTAACACAGACACACTATAAAATATTTGCAAAAACAACTGCATGTTCTATGCGTTAGATTTGATTAACAATTCCGTCTTAAATGTGTTAATGGCGGGCATTTATAGCGAATTTCTGTGATAAGATATTCCTAGTTTCCTCCGAAACGCCGTTCAGCATTAAAACACCAAAAATTAACAAAAAAGCTGAAATTATAATATAGTCGTATAATATTTTTGTGTTTCTGCATGTAAATAGTTCCAATGTCTTTGCATTAAACTATATATGTGCTGTTAAGGTCATTTCTAACAGTTAGAGGTCAAGGTCACAGCTAGAAAATGGTAGACGTGTTCGTGCGTCCTACCTTTGGGGTCCTCCTCTCGAATAATTTTGTTCTTGGATACCACTAAAGGCATTTATCACTTAACGTGGAATTATAAAACATGCAGCTCTACTGTGTCTACGTGCTTCACAACGGTCGGTTTCGCAAACACAACTTTAGATAATAAACATATTCCGCCTGAATTAAAATAATTCAGTAATTTGGAAACACTACATTTAAATTGTGCGTATTTGCTACTTAAAACTATCGGTAAACAAGGTCCGAAGGAATATTCAAAAAGTCTGGAATCGTGATGAAAACCACATGATAGTAATTTGTGACTTCTAATCAGATGCATAAGCCATTGCATACAGCAGACAGATGCAGTGCAATGTTAATATGCAAATGGATGAAAATTCAAATATGAATACGGCGTTTTTTAATACATGTTGGTTATCTATTTGATCGATAATGTTTGGAAACGACTTTACACTTTGTCTGGCAAAACTGTAGACAAAGCGTCGAATCTTAGCAAGCAATTAACTATCTTTCAATATATATGCAAAAAGCTACAGAAATATGCTCAGTAGCAAAATTTTTAAACATAAACCCGGTTTAGTGGCAATGGGCAAACGCCAAAGACATGGAACACATGTGTTTTTGACTTATATTAGACGGAAAGCCTGACACAATATAGAAATGCAGTTACCATGCCGTAGTAGGGTCGACGCGTCCTGTTTCCTCCGCTCTTAAAAAGATAAGGCAATACCTTGTGTGTTATTCATCGTGACGGCTTTTCGAGCTCTTATGTTTTTGTTTTTTAACTAAACCACCTGATATGTCACGTTATGCATGGAAAAACTGTTGATGTCATCTTCAAGAAAGAGAAAGCAGAAAACAGAACATACAAGGAACGGATTATGGAGCTTAATGGATCAAACTGATAAAAATCCTACAATATAATTGTTACTCGTTCAATACACTTTCGTTACACTTAGATAAAACCAGCGTTATTGTGTTACAATCATATTGTTTCTCTTTCATTTGTAGACGGCTTGCGCTTGAAATTAATGCTCTATCTCATAACGTTACATCTTATTTCAGATTCTAGTGCTGGGAAGGTAAACCGAGTATTTTTGTCTATCAGAATCCAAAACCCATTCGCCTGTGATAGGCTGTGTGTCGACATCGGCAATGTGTATGATATGCTATGATGTCAGTTACAGCTGTTGAGACTTAAAACGATTTAGATGTACTATGAAATCAGTCAGTGTTTTACGTTTTATCAAAAAGGCATGCACACATTGGAAGGAATATATATAAAGTACATTTGCATACATCTTTACTAGTCGTTGACTACATGAACTGCTTTGGTGCCTGTAATATCAGTACTACAAGTTAATCTTGCTTAAAAGTTTCTGCCCTGGACGTGTTCATCAAACAGATCCTAGCAACGTTAGGATAAATGTTAAACGCAATTCGGTCTGTCGGTACATGCGCACATGCACGTAAACATACAAGAACTACATCAATACAAACTACAATACAACCTCCCCCTACGCAGAAATCAATAACTTAAAAACGGTAGTTCAGTTCGGCTGTTACTAGAGTCTATCTGCTGTTTATGATTTTTTACCGGTACGTCCGTTTTAGTGACGATCGCTGGATAAGTGAAAGTGACCATGGTTTACCATTGGTATTAATAGGGACCACAGGCTTGGCATACACCGGGTCTCCCACGAGCATCGAAGCTGTGTCAATACCTGCCAATCTTCGGCATTTTAACTTATTATTGAAAATAAACATTATAACGTGATTAAGTAGTAAATATTCTAGTAGTCATTTCCTTGTGCGTATTTCTTGATTTGGTGCTTTAAAAGGCTAATTTGTTTAAGAGCCACCATAATTTCGTATTTTGTTATTGATTAAAAATATTAAGGAAACAAGGAGGACAGGCCTACAAGAGCCTAACATACACTGAACGAGAGATACATAACGTCACGAACAGTGCAAACCGGTTACATATTTATAAATCTTTATTGATAAATGTTGTGATCACCTTCTTGAGTCATATCAGTTCCATAACACAATCATACTTAATAATTTAAGGCAGGCATCCGCCATATTTGATCAATTACAAAACTCTTTCGTTTAAACCGAAACCTGTGACGCATCCGTTCCGCTAGAACGCGGGTCTCGCATCTTATAAGGATACCCGTCGATAATAGAAGTATATTGTACACCATAAATAAGAACCCCTCATAAATTATGAAAAACTTCCAACACCATAGTATATTCATTATCAAGAAGAACCAAAACAATAAATTTTAAACAATTCCTTAACTGTGCAATAATCAGGTTTTTAATTTTCTGTAATACCTACGGGTATGTTTGTTTGCGGAAGTGCCTTTTCTCGGCTTTTGTTAAGTTAAGCTAGACATCAAACAAAAACTGGTTACTCTATTGTCTGCTTCATGAAACGTATTGCAAATCCTGCCCCTACAAGATGCAATAACGCGCAAAATGCAGTATATTTGGTGAATTCTATATGTAAATCAAACGGTAGCTAAGGGAAAAATTATGAATTGAAAACAATTGTTTGTGAAATCGAAATTACGCCAAAATGAGAGGGAAACCATTAAAGCGTGTACTGTTTCTAAATAACGACATCAGTAAACTAATAAATAACTGTATTATATATGGTGATCAGGTTTTGACGCCTTATTTAGAGGCATTGTCCTACGGAATAAGTGCTTTACTACGATATTTCAGCGATTTCGGAGGCAGTTATCGCAGAAAGATGTATGCATTTTATACATACGTCAACGTGATTGGATATCTTGATACAACTATATCATATCAATCAGAAAACAGAAGTTCCACATGATGACATGTAGTGTATTTCATGCTTTTGGTAATGCCAAACATACTGCATTTTATTGACATTTCTTTCCAACAGTAAGCCAACGATTAATATATATTCTTTTGATTGTATTTACTTTGTATGAACAACCGAATAAGGGTGTCCCAAATATACAAATTCAGGCTTTAAATTTACTTTATTTCAATATCGATTAAACTATATTTGCAGAAGAAAAACTCTAATTATGTACCGGATTTTGAAGGATAAGATCATACCTCCTTCAAAGACCAAGACAAAATGAGACATGAATACACTTTAAAACTAATATATTTAATTATGTAACGGCTGGAGCGTAATTTGTTTATAACTGCTATTTTAAGCAATCAGGCAAATTACAGATAGTGTATAACACATCAGGAAAGCTCGAAGCAATTCATTTTATTACATGGTTATGGCATTATTTCTTTCATACTATTCCATGAAATATGGATTTTCATCAGTAAAATAACAACAGTGAAAATATGAATTTTCACTGCAAACTAAGGAGTGAAAATATCAACCTTTAGAACTATTGTCAAAAATCAAGGGTTGCAGCACACCCTTGATCAAAACTTAATTCATGGCTATTGAACCAATAAATGTTGACAAAAACATTAATTTGATATTCAAATGGTTGCATAATTAGTATGTCCAAGTAAATATATTTTTGAAAAAAAAAACAACAACAAAATTTACTGTTTATTATAAACATATTTACACTGTTTTTCAAACGTTTTCTCGAACTTAAAGCTGACGGTTTTAACATTTGCTTTCGTACAAAACAAATAACTGACGAAAATAGCGGCTCGAATATAAATTCGTTTTAATATTATATATCAAATATCTTTTTAAACTGTATTACTTTGAAGTACGATTTCCCGGACAATTCACACAACAATTCACTGATTTTTTTCACCACACCCGCCGAACAATTTGTCAACAACCAAGCGGGAATATATTATTAAACAGGATTTGCTTTCACGTAGCTTTTAAAGATCTTTAATTCAACTTGTCTAGGGGAATATATAACGATAGACAATTATTTAAAAAATTGAAAGGTGCCGACTAAAAGTCCCTGTCTTATTTCATCTTCTACAAATAGTCAAAAGATCCTCAGCCAAAATTGGGTTCCATTTAATCAAATCTACATTAGCAATAAACTTGTGAGATGAAAACAATGTTTATATATCCTAGTTCATACAGGTTTTTCAATTTGAATTTCAGCCATTTTATTGGCACAAAAGACCACCGGCCCATAAATCAAGTACATACATTAACGTTGTGGAATGCGCCATGGCACTGACTTTCAGCATAATGAGTAAAATTTAATATTAAAGTGTTTATGTGTAACATTGTATTGTATGGGTCTTGTGCAATATCAATGTCCAGGCCCAACTTTGCGAAGCCTTATTAAAGCGCTTTCACTCGATCAATAGTTTTGTATTAAATTTAAGATATAAAATATTACGTATGGCTGTTATTCGAAACGTCGTTTACCATTAATCAAAGGATGACACATTTGTACAATAGTGCAATAAAGAAATGAAATAAAACAAAATAGCGTCATAACTCCTGACTGGCTTTAGTAAAAATAAACAGCAGTTTTCCTATATAGAAAGGAAAAGGGTGCCATATGGGAAGAAGAAAAAACATATATCCTGTTGTTGTAGGATTATATAATTTCTTCTACAAAATAACAATTCAATAAATAGGAATATATATATATATATTTGTGACGGCATAGAACGTGATTTGTTCGTCTCCAATCAATATTATAAATGTACGCAATCAGGCAAATAAGAGAAAGCGTCATAAAGAATATCAGGACATGTCGAAGCTGTTTGTTTTATTATCATTGGGATAGCAGTTTATCCTTATTCAATGTCTTGAGTCGATCAAAATTGTAATCAACAGACATGGCATCGACATGTCTATGTTCTCTGAAGCAAACACAATCACCTGGTATCTATTCGAAATTTTCAATGAAACTGTATACAACATTGATTTCGTATACAACACATAACTATTTAAGTTTTTGCTGAAATTCTTGATCTGTCACAACCAGGCTGTAAGCTCATAAGTAAAAAGTGAAAAGCATTGATACGTGAATGTTTTTTTCTAACAGTTAAAATGCTGCCGACATTCATTGCTAACATTATCACGCATCTTATATTTGGTGCCGGTTACTTGCCTAGTTTGTAGGTCGTCTGCAACTTAATGACGTCCGATGCAAATGCGCTTTGCTTGAAAACACATTCGCAAGCGAGTAAGTGTTGAAGGTTTCAAAAAGGAGTGGCCACGTACTTTTTCCCGGTATTTGTTGAAAGTTCATTACGTACACCGATTTTTTTCAGAATTCAACCGAAACGAGAAAAATCATCTTAAAGTGTGATTTTAAAAACATAAGTACATTTCACATAGACACGATATTAAATATTTGCAATATTAGTTGTATGTTACATGTGTTACAAGTGTTATATTGATTTACACTACGCCTCGCATGTGTTTTTGGCGCGCTCGTTTTCAGGGTACTTCTGGGATTATATATTTCCAGTTTACTTCAAAAGGCCTTTTGGTATTAAAAATCAGCGTCAAATTTGACATAACTCTGAAATGATGATATAGTCGTAATGTTTATTGTGTTTCTGTATCCATATATTCCCACAGACTTTGCATTTATCTATACATATTTATTTTTTATATTTATAAGTTAGAGCCCATGGGCAAAGCGAGACCGTGGTAAATGTGTACGTCCGTCCTATAATGGGGGTCTTTTTCTTGAATATATTTGTTCTTATTTACCACTGAAGGATTTCTTGACTGAGAGTGGAACTATAAAACATATGCAGTGTCACTGTGCCTACGTGGCGATAAGTCAGTTTGTCTCTTCAAAGGGATATGTTTCACATAAAACCTTTAGAGAATGAAGCCTATTCCGCCAGAAGTAGAATGCTTCAACAATATAGAAAAACAAAACTCGATTTTTCGTGTTTGCTACTTAAAACCATTTGGTAAACAAGGCCCGTAGGAATAATCCGAACGTCTGGAATCGTGATAAAAACAACATAATAGTAATTTGTTACATTTAATCTGATGCCTAAGCCCAATAGCCATGCATACACAGACAGACACAGCGCAATGTTAATATACAAATGGATAAATTGCAAATAGGAAAATGGCAATAGAGAACATAATGTTTAATATATATGGGTAATCCATTGACCGTAATGCATCAACACGATAAAAAAAAATTGCGTTTAATAGCGTCTGGCTTTTAAAGTGTAGACAAAGGGGCTAATTTAAGGAAGCAAGTAATGATCTTCCTTGAGTTGCTGCGCATTTATTAGATGGAAAGCCTGGAACAATCTAGAAATGCAGTCAGTCCCGACATGCTGAAGTACGGTCGACTTGTCCTGTTTCTTCCTCTCAATTGTAGCCTGAAACTAGTAAAAGGTTGTAAAACTAAATGGTAAGTAAATCAGTTTTGATTTTTTTTCGATAAGAAAATCAATGCTTGTTCGTTTATGTTTGTTATGATTACAATGAAAACTTCGTTGCCAAACATTTACGATATAACAGTGCGCAAGGCCTAACAACCACTTAACGAGAAACAAAGATAAAATACAACAAAGGTAGATTCCTTAACATTTCATATCGCCATTAATAATTAATGAGGATAATGTTGCCATTTAACGGTCAGGGAAGGAGAGGTTTAGACTAGACTGACACAGAGATATATATTCCGTATATCTTTTATATGGAAATAGTCTTTTACACCTTTTCTGATAATTTTAAAATGGCTCATATAACATACGCTGCCATAAGGAAAGTCTGGAATGTTACCTTGAGCGATTTATCATCAGTGTCTCGGTGCCCAAATTCCACTATAGTAAACTGATTGTTAAGCAACCTGTGGTGACAATTAGTTCGAATTTCATTAATGGACACTGTCAAAATAACAACGATACCTTGTTAATACCATATATATGGAAACTAAGCAATTATGTAAACTGCAGGAACTGCACCAATATCGTTTTTCGCTCTCTAATTAAACGCAAAATGATGTATTTCTTCCATTTGTTATAGTTCTTATTGATTAGAGAAAGCTATTCAAAAACATGTTTAAACAATTCAGCGTTCGTCCTCCAGGAGAGAATTATTATGATAACTTAATGTTGAGTCGTAAATATTTGTATTTATTTCCTTAAATGAGATTTTATTCCAAAAATGCATCAGTAACACATTTATATTAATTTAATAACAAATGCAGTTCAAAAAAATCTTTCTCAAAGAATCCAATTTTAAAAAGCGGTGTTTTGTCGATAAGTTCATAGTAATAACAGCAGTCTAAAAATCTTCTTCTCTATTCGTAAGGTACGATATAAACATAACCGTACAAGGAAGCACCTATAAATAGCGGTCGGGAAGACGAACGGGCATATAAATAACTGAATATATAAGATTTTTTTTTATTCTAGCTTAATACTTGTTGAGTGGAAAACATCCAATGTTTGACCTGATGTTCTTACGTTTTGGTTTACGTGTCCTACTGATAAACTTTGGTCTGATGCCCGTGATTCAGAAACGGTTGGACCATACGTGATGTAAATTCGGCAAATTTATGCTAAACTAAAATCTTTATAATCTTGTGCACAATTAGTGAGCTGAACAGTAATTGACAACACATTTGCTGATTCAGACAGAACAAGAACAAAGTGAGTTTATACAGATAGACAGGAAAATGTGCGGAAAAAACAAACTAAAATGCAAACCGACAGGAATAGTAAAACGCAGGCAGGCAACAAGGTGACAAGAAAAAATATTGATTGTCTGCAGCTAGACAGAAGACAACGACTAATTAATGGCATTGTAGGGAAATAAGGTATCAACTAAGCCTTTGATCTCAACAATAACTGATGAACGTTATTGTTATATATAATTATATATATGTGCGTGTTGCCATGTGTAATGTTTTTATATGCGCGAATTGCTATGACAAAATGGTATTGTAATCTTTATATTCGCAGATTGATTTGTGCAATTAACGTTGTTATCTGAATACTTGTTTGTGGCCATCTTTATATGTGCATGCTGCTATGTGCAAACATTATGGTCATCTATTATATATGATAACTGATTTGTATATCGCCTTCTTTTAAACAATATCACAGTAAATGTATCACATCTGGGCTGTCCTCATTTGAATTATTTGTATTATATTTTAATTAGTGCCTTCATTTTGAAATTGTATAGGCATACCAGAAAACCGAATTTGGTAGAGTTCAATTCATTTTCAAATATGCATTTTCTAAAGATGATGAAATAATTTTATCATATTGTTTGATTGTTGAAGCATACCATACGACACATTAATTAATCAAACTCAATAATATAACATTGAATCTCAAATTGACTGCTAACCAGTGTTAACCTAAAAACACGAATGTTCATATTACGGATAATATTTCAAAACAATGATAGTGAGCTTAGTTGGATCCAGTTATAAGGGACGTAAGATGTTTTGAGAAATGATGTCATGTTATGCAGTGGAAAACTGCTAATGTTTCCTTCAAGAAGAAAAAGCAGAAGAAAACAGAAAATGTAAGAAAGGAACACTCGGGCTAAAAGGATACTACCAATATAACCCTTAAATATAGTTTTTATTTTTTTTTCAATACAATTTTCGTAACAATTTGATGCTACCAGCATTATCGCGCTATCAATAGGCTTTGTTCTTCTTTTCAAGCAGTCGGCTTGCGTTTGGCATAGATGCTTTATGTTATATCCTAGTTCAATTTATGGCGTTGGGAATCTAAATTGAATATGTTTGTCTATCGAAACCACAAGCCCATTCACATTTAGTCGATTATGTTTCGATATAATATGAAACTGGAATCAAACATATTCTTTTTTAAGGCTTTCGGTGTATTCAAAAGCTCATTGGTATCAGTGCTTGTTGCATTTTATAGATTGTAGTTAATTGATAATACAATGATTAAAACGAAAACAAATAAAATACGACTGTACTGATAAATGTTGGGAAAACGCCCTTGGGTCATATCAGTGGCAAAACAAAAGAATGTTGAATAATAACAGGCCAAGACCTACCTTATTAATTATTTATTACTACATTTTTTTGTTTAAACTAAGACTTGCCAGAGTGCGACCCCGCTTCATATACCGATATTCATCGATCTTACGGAGTTTATTGTGAATTGTATATAAAAACAAATATGAATATTGGAAATTATATAAACACATTTTATACGTAATAATGAATGACAAAATGAAACAAATACTGACATTTTTCTTTAATACCATCGGGGTCTGTTTACTTGCAGATATCCGCTTTTCATGGAATTGTTTTAACTCAAGAAATCAAACCTAAACTGGAGATTTCCCTAAAGACTGATTCATTCAAATGTATTGAAAATCTTGTCTCAACAAGATGCAATAATGCGCAAAATGCGATAAATCCAATATTAAAATGAAATGGTTCCTAAGGAAAACTTTATAAAGTGAGAACCATTGTTTTGTTAATGGAAATTACTGAAAGCCGATAAAAAATCATGAAACTCAATAACGACACTAGTGAACTTATCATCGACTGTACATAGTTGTTGATTAGTTTATAGCACCTTATTTATGGGCATTGTCCGACAGAAAAGATGCTTCGCTACAATATTCCAGAGGCAGTCATCGTAAACGATGGATGCATTTTAAAGATAAGTCAACATGTTTGGATATACATGTTTACGTAATTATATTCAAATAAAAAACAGAAGGCCAACTGACATTTTGGGAATTATGAGTGCTGTTTATCTTCGAGATCATTGGAAACATAATAAACAGTATTTAGAATTGTGTTCAATGCGTTTTGAAATGCCGATGTGTTTGCAAGTTCATACCATTCCCTTCCAACAGAACCCCGACGATTAATATTTTCGTTCTTTTTATAATGTGATTATATGGATGTCCGAAATATCGTAACAAATGATCAAAGTCAAACACATATTTACTTGTATTGATAATTTTACCAGTTAAGGATGTGTAATCCAATCAACCCATCGGTACGCCATGTACGCTGGTATCCATTTTCGAGAGAGGTCGGTATTTGGAAGAAAGGGTCTGCAACTTTGTCAACACTTTACGGTAGTCTCTCCAACGATCAACGATATTATAATTCATTCTTACTATCCCTTCCTACTATCGAAAAAGTAAGCAAGGTAGTACTCGCTAATGGTTCGAAAAAAGCGCTTTTTTTAAGTTAGGAAAAAAAAGTGTGGCAGATCATGAAGTGTGTTAAAACTAAATATACATAGAGATGGAATCCTTCAGCAAATGTTGCTATTGCTTAAATATCGTCTTTTAAGACCACAATTTTCAAAAACGTTGCTTACGGGTTTCAGCGATATTAGCGATGTCATTGCTGCGTGATTGGTTGATCGACATTGTCACGTAAAGTTATCAATGTAATATTAGTTGTCAAAATATTCAGAACTTTTGTTGATGTTGGCCTAGTGGTTAAGGCGTTTTATATTGTTTCTTGACTTTACCGGCATGGATCACAACCTATTAAAACCAAAAAACATTTTTGTTTTAATAAAAGTATCTTTTTCTTCAATTTCGATATCGTAAAGTAAAAATAATGATAAAATAAGTAATTTCAGATGAGCATATAAATTTAAAATTTTTGAAATTTATCAAATTCAAACAAAACAAAAGAAATGTTGTAAAAATATGTATATTTCTTTTTTGCATTATTTAGTCAAATAAGCGTATTGTGAACATGTGCGGTCAAAATGTCTGTAATTGGAGACGTGTTAAAAGTACATGTGATGATATATACTGTTATTACGTTTAATAAATGTAGCTATTTGGATTAGGATTTCATGCATGACAGACAACCCAGACAAACAACGCTTAATCAGTCAACATACGCATCTCTTTAAAGAGGATATAAACCTCATCATACATAGAAACATGTCTGTGTTCGGTTCAAAAGTTCGTCACCTAAGAGAAAATTGTTAATTATAAGTGCACCGGGGAGATCACTAAACACCATTCTCTCTGGGTTGAGACTAAAGTAAATATTAGAAGAAAATGGAAACACTTTATAGCGTTGCAGACACATATGGGAGATTCAATGATGTTTATTATGTGAAGATACGATTAAGTGAACTGAAACCGAGCCTTAGACGGCAATGCATAATTTGATATAGGCGTGAACCTACATAGTAAAGTGATGATAACTTGGCAGTGTATGTGTAAAGTTTAAATTTAAAAGATTATGATGTCATATCGAAACAGAAATTGTGCTTGCAAAAATGGACGGTTGATCGTTGTAATAAAAGTTACCTATTAACGTTTAATTTTCGTTTTTGACAGCTACTATGTGTCTGGTATTGAGTGTCTTCTAGATTAATTTATTTGGAATTTATATATAGGCATGGTAAAGATTGATATGATGTACTTTGATAAGATTATCTTTTGCGTTTTACCTTTATTTAGGATTGTTGGGATAAGAGTGAGGTTTGTGCACTTAAACTGGTTTAAGCCCCCAGTAAATTTACATTTTCCTGACCGTTCCAAGGCGGTACCTAACAATCCTTGATAAACATATCTAGTTTTTTTATAAATAATATGTATGCGCTGTGCTTCTTGTGGAGTTTTGTGCTGTTCTTCCATGTTTCTTGTTTCTGATTTTATGTTCTATATCTTTGGCGTTTACCCAGTGCCATTAAACTAGGTTTATGTTTTAACATTTTGCTACTTTGCTACTGAGCTTGTTTCTGTAGCTTTTCACATAAATATTGGCCTCACGGATTGTCTATTATTGACATGTAGTTGTCCTACGTGTGCACGGAAATGGAAGCAAACGCCTTAATTCTAATTTCTTCAAGTCTTACATATGTTAAATCTAAAGCTTTTTATGTTGTTCCTGCAGTTTGCTGTGTTTTATATTTGTAAGCGTAGCAACGTCATGCTTTCTGCTAAAAGATAAATTCATCGGGCGGACAAATGCTGGGATGGGGAAGAGGAAAGCAAAAAGTGTAGTCACCCTAAACAAATATTTTCATTAGTGTATACTTACAAATGTTTTCATTTAAGCTTGAAAACTTCGCTTATATTGACAATATGACCGTCCTTTAGTTCCTTAAAAACATTTTCTTTTCATTTGATTATTGATTGTTTGAAAATGAATCGGAAATTTGTCAGATCCATATCATGTATGATTGGCAGTTTAAAAAAGGAAGAATTATGTTGTGTTTGTTTCCAATGACAAGAATGAAATTGAAAGAATCTTGCATTTTAACCATACTTTTATAATTAAATTTACCAAACTGGAAACAAAACCTCTTAAAATATGCAGTTCTCAAAAACATAAGTGAAACGATGCAGGTTTTGAGCAAAATAATATTTAGTATCAAAGTAAACAACGTATATTCGACATACTTTACTGACAATATTTTGTCTAGAAAAATCACCATTAATCAAAAGTTTGATCGTTATCACGCATCTTTTATTTGCTACCGGTTACTTGGCATAAAAAACTATTTAGTAGTTCGTTTACAATTAAATGACTTCCGTAGCAAATTCAGTCTGCTTGAAAACGCAAGCGCAGTCAGCATTTTAAGGGTTTCAGAAGGAGAAAACACACTCTATTCCCAATAATTGGTGAAAGTTTATACATTATACAATATTGATTTTAAAATTGTATGGAAGCAAGCAAATTAATTGTATTGTGAGCATTTAAAGCACATTAGAACATTTTAAAGTGAGCACAACACACTATCCAATATTTGAAATAAAAATTGAAACATTGTATGACCCATGTGTAAATTAATAATTTTGTCTGGAATGTGTGACTGGCGCTCATGTGTAATGTGTCTAGATATTCCTACAATTCTTCTTAATGCCGTTTAGCAAAAAAAATGCAGGGTCAAACTTGACATATCTATGAAATGATTATGTAGTCGTATGTTGTTTTTGTATCATCCGGAGTGTTTTTGTGACTAGATATTCCAACAGACTCTGCATTATAAAACATAGTCTTATCAGGTTTTTCCTAGTAGTTCGAGCTCAATGTGTAAGCTAGGCTAATTCATTATCATGGTAATAAAACCGACAACCCAGACAGTCCAAACCACATGTCATTTTTCCGCGTATTTGTGTCTTAAAACTATGCCCAAAGGAATTATCAAAACGTCTGGATTCGTGATGAAAACAACATAATCGTTACTTCTGACTTCTAATATGATGCATAAACCTATAAGCCATGCATACAACCGACAGCTTCAGTGCAATGTTAATATGCAAATTGATGAAAATGCAAATAGGAAAACGGCGTTGGAGAATAGCAATATTTGATATATATATATATATATATATATATATATATATATATGGATAAGCTAATAAACTTAGTGTTTTATCGGTTGATATGTTTCTGTCAAATAGCGTCTGGTCTTTAAAGAATAGACATACGAGGAATGCCTACCTTTCAATAGAAGCCAGAAATTAACAAATGCTTAAAGTATATGAGACACACGTACCGGAATGAGACATTGTTGAAATCTACATGTCTGTTATGATTCCTGACGAACGAAATAGAAAAAGTGCGTCTTCTGGCCTGTTCATTATGACATCATTAGCACATAAACGTGCCTTCTGGGACCGTTCAAAATGTTGCAAACGGTTCCTTGACCACGTATCATAAATATTTATATTGTTTTAATGTTTGAAAAGCACACGATTAAAATGATTGTAATACAAATCATTGAGGCGTTTTTATAACTTTAAGATCAATTGCATAGCCGTTTTCAGTATTACCAATCAATTTAAATCGCCTTACACAGGATTGTATATAAATTCGCACAAAACGTTGTCGTTTACATGATGCATCGGAAAAAGTAAATCCCAGTTTCTATTCTGTTAACTTTCCATACACGCCAAATATCTAGAAAAAGATATGACACCTTTGAAATTCTTCTTCTTATATTTCGATATAAAGTCAACACTCTACGCAAAATGTACATACTTTTGTGTTCTGTAGTAAAACGTAATAGGACAGACAGGTAAGTCAAAACAATTTTTATATATTCGAATTACTTTTTGCGATAATAATTTTTGAAACTATGTATCAATACATTTTACGATAATGCAAAGTTCAAGGCCTAGCAATCACTTAACGAGAAGCAGAAAATGTCAAAATACAACAAAGATAGATCACATTTTCAGCAACATTTCATATCGCTATCAATTAATGTTGAGGTTATTGCAATAAAACGGTCAGTGAGTTTACTGGGAGTTCCATTGTACTACTCAACTAATTTGGTGCTAGACTGGAACAGGAGATACATTACATGAACATTTTATATCGTTATCAATATAGTTTGGGAATCGCCATGAAACGATCAGTGAAAGAGAGAGTTTACTGGGCGTTACATTTTTTTATTTAACTAGTTTTTTTTGACTGGCACAGATATATATCTTACTTTATTTTTTTGTCATATATGGAAATTCTTATTTACACATTTGCAGACACCATGGAATTGAAATGGCTACTATAACACACGCCATAACACAGAAATGCCAAGAATATAGACTTGAGCGATATAGCATAATTGATCACCTTCCAAATCACCAAAAGTAGCCCGTATTTAGCACCAAGTTGTGACAGTACCTACATATATCATTAATGGACACTGTCGAAGTAGCAAGGATAACTTGTTAACGGCGACATATCTATGGGAACTGTCCATTTGTCAAAGTCTTTTTTGATTTGAGTAACCTTTTCAAAAAAATCGTTTAAAGTATTAAATATTTTTACCCCCGAAAGAGATATATTATCATTTCTTAAATATGAGTTGTTAATATTTGTATGCATTTCCTTTAATGAGACATTGTTCCCACACGTGCACCAATAACACATTTATGTTATTTCAATAATAAAACTCAGTAATGAAAATGTATCTTGCGCACGAATCCAATTTCCGAAAGCGATGTTTGATCGATGAAGTCCATTAAGATATCAACACTCCAAAAATATGTTTCACTCCGAAACTCGTCTAAGTTATTAAATATGCAGACCAACAAGGCATCTCTCGGTTATAATCTTTGATATATCGAATGTTTTATTACAGACACAGAACGCTCGAAATTGTCTTTTCGAATGTTGCATGATTTGTATTTGTATAGAGACGATAATTTGTCTTGCATGTTCACGATTTATTATCAACATTTAGATAGGATAGAAACATAAACAAACAAGGGAAAACCGGTAAATATCAGAAGGCAAGAAGAATTATGAACATAGAGATAACCGAATATAGATATATGAAGGAAGTGATGATTGTAAGTAAATGTTTGTTGAGTGGAATATGTCAATCATTTGACCTGATGACCTTTGGCTCGTATGAACTCATGTACACGAAGTCTGTGATACAAAAACAGATTGAACAAACGTGACTTGGATTTGGCGTATTAATGCTAAACTCAGTTTTTGATCTTTGATCGGTATGGTAACAAGTGTGTAAACGTTATTATAATATTTATATAAGCGTGTTACCTTGTGTGTCTGCTGCCTAAAAATATCGCAGTAAGTGTGTGGGACCAAGTCTGCTTTCGGCTTATAAGTAATTCATTTTGATTAATGCCTCCATTTTGAGCGTGTGTATTAGCATACACAGAACACCGAGTGTCGTTTGGTTCATGTCATGTTCACATGTTCTATGGATGTTTGTTTTGAATGACACTGATGATTAAAGAAAAGCATTAGATACAACAAAGAATTAAGGTCAAAGATATAAAAGTAAAAATAAACGTGAATATTAACCCGGTTAAACCTGAGAGTAACTGGAATGCAGCTACCTTATGTCAAGTTATGCAAAGGAAAATTGTTGAAGTATCCTATAAGAAAGAAAACACGAACACAGAAAAACACAGAAAACACAAGAAAGGGACAATCCTGCTTAAAAATACAACTTACAGATTCTTAAAGCATTTCTGTTATTCTTTCAATTACACACGTTACAGGTTGATGTAATCATTGTCGTGGTTTCATCATATTCTGATTTCTAATTCAACTCGTCGGCTTGCGCTTGACATAAATGCTCTAAATGTCATAACGTTAAATCCTAATTCTACCTGTGGGAAGGTTATCTGAACTGTTTCATATACTCAATTAACCAATATATATTGTGTGTTGAATTCATGAATATAATATGCAGTGATATCAAAAACAGCTAAGGGAGAGCGTGTTGATACTTTGCACAATTCGCTTTTGCATCAGTCAGTGGTTGGTTTTGTTTTTAACTTCATAAACATTCCATGCATATCTTGGAAGAACTATACATAAAGCACATGGACATACATCATTGCGAGTCGTGTAATACATGAGGTTCAGACCCCAATATCTCAAACATTCTTAAGCCTTACTTACTTAAGTATCTTATTTCATGTTGCAAAAATACTTACTTAAATATGATTTTATAAAACAAAGACTTTAAGTAGTTTTCCTTATTGAGCTCAAACACTATCTCCTTGATAAGTCTCAAAACTCTTTAAAAAGAGTATAATACACAATTGTAACCAAATCAAGAACAGTGTGCTGAGCTTGATCCTGTTATAAGGGAATTTTAAGGTGTCTCTAGAAATTAGGGCCAGGACCGCCGTTACTAGGTCTAGATGCTGTTTGTGAGTTGTCTACCGGTACAACTGTTGAGGTGACACTCAGGTGAATATATTACCGTGATCCTCGGAGTTAAAATGTACCTTATCGTAATCACAGTGTCTCACACAAGCAATGGAACTGTGCCAATCTTCAGCATTATAACTAGTTATGCAAATAACGATTTTATTGTGTTAATTAAGCAAAATACAGGAATAATGGAAAAGACATGTGAAAGGATATTCTTTATTAAGAAAGACAAAATTAATATAATTTCCTGGCTCTTTAACAGCGAAATATTCAGATTTAATTGAATACCCTTCGGTTCTGGTTATTTTCAGAAGTGCTTTAATCTCGAATTTGTTTAAATAGAGCTTAATATCCAACGAAAACTGATTTCTCCTTATGTCTGCTTTCATTTAATGTATTGCAAATTCGTTCATGAAACATGCAAAAAGTGCACGGAATGCAGTTAATTTCATTTTAAAATTAAATGGTTCAGAAGGGTGGGATAAGGTTTTAAGAATCATTGTTTTTGAAATCGAAATGCAATTCGCGAACGCATAGAATGTGTCCCAATGAAGCCATTTGAGAAAACTAATCACAAATGGCTTTATATTTGGTGATTGAGTAAAAACACCCTTATGTCTAGGCATTGTCCGACGAAAAAGTGATTCGCTACGATATTTTAGAGAGTTCAATGATTTTGGAAATTTAATACATAAATATGGAAAACCATCAACAGTTTCAACATTCACAGCATTAACAGATCATGCTAGATTGTCGTTTCTGAAGTATACATATCTTTGTTTAAATACCATAATATAAACGCGTCGTTGACCTTTGTTAACTATGATGACATTAATTTAATTGTGATTTTGTTTTTCATGAAGGTGTCTTAATCATTGTGTTTAGGTTATTTCTGATAATCGTTCCTAAACGTTTAATTGCGTTACGTTGTCTTTCATTACGTCATGTGAAGGGGATTTTATCTAGTGTGTTCTTTAAACCAGCTTCGGTTTATGTATGTGTGAAAAACACGGTTATGTGATTTTAATATGTTTTTTTTGAAAAAAAAACAACAACAAAAACATTACAGAAACAAGTCCAGTAATCGAATGTTTTGAAACTGCTACAGGCAGGCATGTTTAAAAGGATACTAGTACTGGTTACTACCAAGAAAACGGACTGGAGCATGATTTAATCTTAATGAAATTCATCCCAAGTTAAATCACTATTAAAAAGATCATAGTCATTTATATCTATTTCAATATTTCCTTAACTTGTTTCTCCAAACAGGGTTATTATATGAATGTTTGACTACTGTTACTGTCCATGTATTTTGTATTGTTGCATGAGATAATTAACACATTGTCAGGAATTGGTAAACATTAGCTTTGTTGGCCATTTTTTTTGAAATAATTTTTTTATTTCTGACATACTATCTTTAAAATGATTTGTTTTAAAATGCGAAACAGCTTTCAATAGTTATCGCTTCCAAACAGTTTAATTTGTTTATCATTTGCCTTTTAAGTACCATCTAATTTAACATTTCGTTTTGTAGTATTTGTATTACATCAATGTTCATTAATCATGTTCATTTAAATAATATTTTTATGCATGTTTTTGTGAGAGTTGGTTGAATGTTTTATGTCCGAATTCTGTATTTCCTATGCCTAATTGCAGTAGAGCGGTAAAGCCACTAGGAGTGCACGATCTGTTTGGCATATAATACAATACTGAATATCTAATTTCGTTACGTAAATGTCGTTGGTTAAAACAAAAACAAAGTAATTAGTGCCATTACTTCTGAAGATAATTCGATGCAAGTGATGACGTGAATACAAATCTCGATAGCGTGATGTTCTGTCTTGCATCATATTAAATATAATGATTACGAGTATTTTACAATGAAAATATTCAACGCGTTGAACCATCCAGAAATTGAAGCACTTTCTGCATTATCATTATATTCGAATTTTAATCGCGACACTGTCCAAAATGTTCTTTATTTAAAGCAACCAATACACACTATACATCGATATCAAGCAAAACTGGTTTTCAATAAAATATAATCAACAAATACGCCTTTGATCCTGTGTTATTTTATAATAATATTAAACCTTCAAACCTTACCGTTTGAAGTCCATACCATATAATGAAAGAGCGGAACATCATTTAGTGTACAACATCGGTAATGAGTTCTGCCAAACACTGCTTAGATTTGGGATGATAATATACACACTTCATATAAAGTAAGTTTCTCTTAAGCAGGTATTCAAGTAAGTATGTGTATCAATTTTATATTTCGGCGGTTTGTAAAGTGCAGCATGGATGCTGGAGAAGATCTCCCCGTATTTCGTATTAAGTATAGTTGATCCTTTACGGATCCTTCAAGATAAACGTATTTGTCTTTGTGATTCAACATGGAATGCAACTGAAGCCGGAACTAGGGTCTATGGCAGTACTGCACATTCCTTGCTAAAAACGAACAGACAAAATAAAAAAGAGAGAGCTGTTTTCATACATTTGATGAAATTTTGTTTCCGAAGAAATGTCTAATAGGGAAGTATTGAACTTGGTGTAGTTGTGATTTTTTAATTCTTAACTACCGTCTCCAGTAATGCTGACAGAGATCAAACATTGTTGTGAATTTTCATTTAATGCATGTCTTTAAAACCTTAAAATGAATAAAACATAGTGAAACAGCGTTAAAATGATCTTTATAGATTGTGAAGTCCACTTACTGTGACATTCACATGTTTATCTTATTATTTATTTTTAAACACCTACATCTTAAACAGCAACCTCTTTATTATTTTTTGACGATTATATAACTCATTCTCTAGATGACAAAGGAGGGTGGGTGCAGATGTTTTATAAACATGAACATGTCTATTCAGTAAACATCTACAGACTTCAAAAATCTACCAGTCATCTCACAGTGAATCACGAGCCAACCGTATCTCTCAAGTTTTACCTTTGTTATTAAGATGTGATAAGGACACAACTGTGCCATTGACTCGGTCTGAATGGTTGTTTAATTAGCGAAATTACACCATACACGCTATTGGACCATTTGTTACAGCAATGTGCTCAAGAACCGACGTACCTATACAAACAAAATGAATACAATGAATTGGAAGGTTTCCAACAAAGCATTTTTTTTTCAATTCAATTAAACAAATATACACTGACATACCGACAATTCGTATAACTTCTAAATAAAGTTGATATATATCATATTGTTAAAGAGGAAGTGCACTGGCTATAATAAAAATAATTTGCACAACAAATTAATTTTAGCATGCTTTAAAAGAACCTATTAAGCAATTTGAATTAATATCGTTATTTATGACAGCCTACTTGTCATAATAAATACACAGTGCAATAGCAGCATGAACCATGAATTTCGTCATATTCGCGCGCCATTTATAAAGATGACAATCTGAAATCAATTCCAACATTTACTTATGAAGATATTTAGTGCATTTGCAATATACCAGAATTATATCGTGACGTTATGTGTTTCTTGTTCAGTGTCTGTTAAATCACGAACCTCCTGCCTTTGAACAGATTCATCGTTTGAAATATGGCTTCTGAGTTTGTCCCTATATATTTAATTGCATCATTACTTTTCTGTTTAGTACAGTACACATGCAATGGCAAAGTAGTAGATGAAGAAGGTCATTGTCCATAATGTCGAAGTTTTGCAATACGCCAATCAAGCAATAAGAGTAGGCCATATAAACGTTCAAATTGGATCATGTTTTGTGCCCAATGCTATTATGCTTCTGTTTCATGTGTCGGTGATTGCCACATACAGTGAGTTCACATAGTGAGTTATTCGACACTAGTGCATGGATTATTTATCCACTATTAAGCGCGACATAAAACAAATATAGCGCCGATTTGTTTACCAGCCAAAAGAGATGCCTACAAAATGTATGACCGTTCATAATTTTCTTGTATAAATCCGACACCAAAATTCTACCCTGCAGTAGCTTTGATAAAACACAAAAGGCTTAATATATAGTTCTGGTATAGTAATACATTCTTGTATATCATAACCTAATGGTATCTGTTTGAAATAAACGTAATTGTCAATCTTTTAAACAAAACAAGATCGCAATGCCATTTTTTTCAACAAAAAGTCCGCCTCAATTGCGGCTTCAGACAGACTGTTTCAACTCTTCAAAGTAGATAATTCGCTGTCCTTGTGAACTTTATATAAAGTTATGATTTAAGTGACCCGTTAAAATGAAACAATACAAACCGTACATTTGCCTTGCCTCTTAAGTAGTAAGTTACTTTCAAATCTGTTTTCTTTGTTGATTAACAACCCATAGTTGTTGCCTTTATATGGAAATTTGTTTGAGCAAGCGTCACGGTCATTCATTTCTTCAAAACATTGAAATAACAATTAACTTCCAGACAGTAGTAATTAAGAGTTGGCTTAAGCTTATTTTCTATATACTTTAATATACACTGTGTCTGGTATTAAAATGGATTTTGAAATCCGTTTATATGTTTTCGGGCAACTTGTTTCTTTGCGTTGCAAGTTGTTTTGGCGTTCGTGTTGTTCCCCACCTATATGTTATGTTTCCTGATATTTGATATTTGAACAAGATACAGGATACAATAATCTTTATTTAAAGTCGGGTATACAAGAACAAGACACATAACCAGAAACCCGATTTTTTAGTTTGATATGCCGAGCAATAGTTCAAAAATTAGTATATTTAAAGGAAGAGAACGGTTCAAATATGTATCTGATGAGTACGAGTAGTTAAATTGGGTAATAAGTGATCGAAATCACCCCAAGTAGTCTGGGCAAAGGGTTCATTCTTACAGGACTTGTACGTGGGAAATGGGCATTGCATAATACCTAATATGCATTTAACAACTTTTATGTAATGCTCGTATTGGCATTTTTTTAAGTGTCTGAAAAGGGAAAGGTATATTGCACGAGACTTTTACCCATTTCATTCATTTTGAAAAATAGTTTCATTTTGGAGTCTCGTACCGTTACACCAAAAACTTGTATGCATTTATAATTTAAGCTTTCATGTCACAGCAAATTTTAAAAATGGTTATGACATGATGGAACTGCATGATAGGTAATAATACTACTAGATAATAAAGAATAACATTCAGTCACCTTTACCTTTTTCCATAAACGTATTAAAAATAACATGTTTATCCTTATAGCAACATTAATAACAAAGGAAATAGTTAAAACATCAAGTTTAAGGTTCATGTACATTATACTTTACTTAAAAATGCTACCTTCAGACATGTTACATCACCGTCACAAAGAGAACCAATTATATTGTCTCCCCCCCTCTCCACCTCCTTCGTGTATTATTGGTACCGTTTTGTTCAAGAAGTCGTAATATCTAATTTATGTCTAGAAACCTTTTTCAGTTATCAAACATCAGTTGCTTATTTCAGGGTTCGAGCATTATTTTTCCCTACATTCTTTTAATAAGGCGATCACAAGACGTTCTAGTCCTACTAAAAATGCTATATTAATATATCATGTATATGAACGCGATTATGAATTTCATATACTTATGTTCAAGATGTTCCGTCAAAGGGGCAGTGGTTCTGTATCAAAACAAATGAATGGTGCCTTTGAAGATGATTCATAACCGCCCTCGAAGATAAGTGATAAATCATGTCTTTATAATTCAACGATGTATCAGATGGATCATTCCGTTATAAAACTATGCAAATCGAATGTCCGGTATAAACTATAAGTCCCTGATAAAAACGCTATATAATGAATGTCCAAAAAAAAAATCTAACAAATATATATATATATAAATCATCTAGATAGCCCTACCTTATATAAAGTATCGCTTAAGGACCATAATACATTTCCTTATGACAGCATGAACATTAACTTGACCTATCCCACACCAAAGGCAATCTCATGTGAAATAAATTTATAAAAAGAGAAAGACCTTTTTTCATTATTATTTTGTCTGGCCAATATTGCCGACCAATTTCCCATTTCCGCAAGATATGGAACTTTCTGTAGCTATGAAATTATTTTTGTCTAGCCATTGAAATATGTTTTTGTCATTGATACACGACCATTCTTTTATTAAATATGTTGTTCCATGGTTCCATGATAAATTAACAAGCAGTTGAAATGGAAAATAACATTTAACACTTTTAAATTGAAATTAGCATAGATGATAGTTGTGTAAATACAACTATATATTGTTAATTGACAATATAATTAATCGCGTGAGCACCGAAAGGCCAGTGCAAAGAGAGAAACTGGAAGAAGTAGTAGAACTTGCTACACAATTTGTATGCAATTTTTGTTGTGGAAATAAGTATTCCGAATTAGCTAGAAATATATTTATTGCTGTGGTATTTTACCAGCACGATAATATTTGGTTGAATAATGCAGTAGGGCTGATCATGTTGCATCTTTCATTACCGTCAATTTACAGTTTCGATCTAACCCAGTCTGCTTTGCCAATGTTTCGGATGTAATTTGTTTCCCGTAAAAGAACGTATCAGCACAGACAGAAACCATTTGGCATATTAAAGAACAACCAAATGAGCAGAAAATGTTCGCTTACACAATTTCCTTGCAAATTAGCAATTTCAGCATCATTTTGTCATATTGATCGGAAATGAGCACAATGAAACAATTATTATCACACATGAACAATCTGTGTCGAAAAGCAATACTGCGTTTGACGGATAATAGATTAGCACGATTTGTTTCAGAACCACATAATTATTTAAACATTGTTAACTACAGCAACTATAAATATTGAAGCACGGTCTCTTATTTATGAATAAGTTAATTACTGGAATTCTATACTACAGATTAAAATCTTCATAAAACTCCAACAGTTGGTAAAGCAGCTAATATACGATGTGATAGACAACCAAATAAAAAACATAGACTTTGACGAAGACTTGTAAGGCAAATTATTTCCGTTTAGTGGTATAAGTTATATTTCACATGTATGGCACCACAATGTTAGCTAGAAGGCAAGTTGGTGCCATTAAACCACAAACCCTGATCATTCTGATAGCATTAAATGAGAAAGCTTATTGAATTCAAGCGATAAAGTGTTCGCGTTCTTGTGAATGACGCATTGAAAAGGAGAGGGTTAATTCAAAGATACGAAATGATTTTCGTTTATAATATTGCTTTCCGTACCATATGGTTTTAATTGAATGATGTTTATTTGTATGGTTTAACCGTCTTTGATTCGGTGGTCAAAATACCGGCTAAGACGTTTGTGTTCACCATGCGTGGCGTTGTATTCACCAGTTGTACATGCACCCCCGCCGTCCATTGGGGTTGTAATTCGCTGTCTTGTTTTAAGGAAATTGAGGACAATTTTAGTGGAAGTTTCACGAGCTCCAGTGAATATCTTGTTTTCTGGTACTTTACAGGTTGAGGTGTTTATGGATATTTTGATTGCGTATTGCTTTTTGTTTAACATTATTTCCATGAATATGTTTATTGTGTATCGATATTATTTTTATTATAAACCCATCATAAATCCACACGCAATACAGATAGCAAAATACGGTTGTCCGTTTTCCACTTTAGTACAATACGGCCGTATTCCACTCTTGTGATATCACGTCATAACAAGTATCGTTGGGCGATGTTAAAAAGACGTCATAAAAATTGTGCGTCGTTATAATGACATTTTTTTATGAAAACATGAGGCTTTTAAGTGATCTAACCAGTAATGTTTACAGTTGAACAACGTAAATCTGAAATCGTGGGGACCCAAAAAATTATTTCGGAATATCGATATTTCCGATTAATAATTTTCAGAAAATAACAGCGTCGCGAATTATAGATGACATGAAATACAAAGTCGTGAAGATTGCAATGTCGGTTACACGTTACCAATATGATACATTCGGTTTGAGTGATCTTTCGTATACAAAAATGTTTGTTGATATATTGTTTAATAAATGACAAATAATTTGTTATCATACTTCTTTATTAAAACAACATAAAACATTTAAAACAAAATGACAGCACATGTATGCATTTGGAACATAGCACGGATTTTTCGGTAGCGGGTCGAGTGAGCAATCACTCCGATGAATCGCTCATTTTCTGACATCGATGTTTGTAACATACGTGTGCTCACTGTTATTCTTTAACAAGCGTTGATTCATTGTCATCTCAAGCCGATGCCCGAGTGCATCCGAAGTTAGAATTTATAAATAGGTGTGAAATACCATATCAGGACCGTAATTTTTACTTCGGAATAACGATTATATCGGACTAGCGAAATCGGATTAAAGATAAAAAAAAAATAGTTAAACAAAGAATAAATTAAATCGGGACCGAAATATAATTTCGAAATAGCGATAATTTCGGATAAACAGTATTCGAAATAGCGGTGTTCAACTGTATAATAAAAGGGTTATTAATACTGCGTTTTGATCCGGAATTTCGTATTCGACTCGAGTGGATTTATGCAGATTTTGATTTCACTCGGCTTGCGCCTCGTGAATCCTAATCTGCAAAAATCCACTCGAGTCGAATACAACCTGGATCAAAAGGCAGTATTAATAACCCTATTTTAAAGTTTCAGGTTCGAGTTACAGATCTGTAGAATTTCACCAGTCAGCAGTTGGCATGATCCATGCAGTCCATGCCTCTGATGAACGCGCTTTTCTGTGCGAATCTCATGTCACCATAAGAACTTTTTTGGCCATTAAAGTCGTTCGGTTGCGACTAGGCATATTGAGATAAGATGGATTTTGCCGCTGAATAAAACGTTTTTAATCCATTGTGTTTGTTTGTTGTGGTTCATGAATTATGAGATTACATAATTATAAATTTCCTGACGTTGAAGTGAATAACCGCTACATCGGATTTTAAATCATAGTCAATAACACGTATTTGCAATATTGAACACACACACACACACACACAAGAAAAGGCGATAAAATAAATTCTCACCAAATTTGAAGTGGTATTGGTTGTCACTTTTCCCATTAGAAGCTACGTTAGGGTGAACGCCGAAAGCTGTCCATTATGTCAGAAAAGGAACAGTCCAAGGCACGCAGTATCGAGGTTTATTTTGCTTACATAATGAACAGCTTTAGGCGTTTCACTTGAAACATGTAAAACAACGAGGTCAAAGAAATTGTATTGCACACTGTAACACCCATTGTAAAGATACTTATCATTTTGATCCCTTGGGCAAGTCAAAACAATTTTGCGCTTATTTATATAAACTGTAGATATTTCTTTTGGTTATAATTTCCTTTGGTTATAGAAAAACCATCTTTAAAATTTAACTTGTAAGGATATTTTACAAGTGAAAAAGCGTATGATCATTATAAATATATTGCGTGTACACTCTTTTGAAAGAAATAAAAATAAGTTTGTCAACACACGTCATGTAAATCACAACATACTACTATGTCTATAGACTGTCCATTATTTGAACAATGACTGTCCATTTTTAAAGTATTGGACAGTCCATTCCTCAAATATTTGACAGTAAGTAGAAATAGGGTTGGAAAAGCAGTCCTATACGCTACCATATATATTACAAAAATACGATGAATGACGTCAAAACATGTTCAAACGATGAGGTCTATAGATCAACATGGGCAAAACATGTTTTAGAGAATGTTATTAATATTTTGATTTGTGTACGCCTGGATCGATTATACTGCTCGAGTTTTGTAATAAATAGTGTTGATTAAGGATAGCGCATCCTGATGCCGTCTCATCGTTTAGAAGACCAGAAATTAATGCTATTTTTTTTTAGTTTTCAGTGGGAAACCCCCCGCGAACGTCTCCATACTTGCCAGTGCGCATAAACGCATGTACCAACTTTTAAAAAGCTCTTGTTATAAAGCTAATGATTGACTTAATAGAAAGTTAGCTATTCTAAATTATTAAATGTAATAAAAAGGTATTCAAAAAGCTTCTAAGATTGCTCAATCCGGAGAACTTTATATCCGTAAATTATCGTATATGTTTATTCGACCTTTATCAAAGTTAAGTTGTTCTTGCCACGACTTAGCAGACGGAGAGTCAAAATATCGATATATATATAGAGAGAGAGTTTGCGCTTTGTGTCTTAAGAACAATGTTCATGCTATTAATGAAGAATTCACGAATTCCGAGGTTGTCTAAATATTGTATGTTCAACTAAGCAATATATAAATAATATCATGTGTATCGAAAGAATTATCAAAAGTATTCTTATTAAAAAGCAAGCTTCTCTCCAATTATGACATCCTGGTTAGTAAAATGTTCTTGCGTGCATTCTTGTTTAAATGATGAAATCTAAGAAGTGTTTAGTTGATTGCTTAAAACAACTCGACTACCTTTGTACCAAAATCAATCGTGGTCAGAATGTATTTTTTTCTGATTTTGCGGTTATATGTTTTAAAGGGTTTTCATGCGTTATGTTTTGCAGTCACGCGTACTGGCATTAACACTCCTTCATATACAGCTGAATGACTCCTTGAGCTAATAGCATGCGCTTACAATTTTCAACCAGCAGACAAAATTTAGAGATTTGGAAGAGTATAGGCATAAACGAATCTTACGGTTATACTGTTTTTGATTTATTAAGGTGTGAAATTTATATTAGTAAGAAACAAAACAAAAACATGCGAACATATGCAATCGCGTCTGTATGAGACATTACAAGACCTAAACGCACAGCCGACGTCTTCTGCTTGAAACCAATGAAGGGTAGTAAATTTATGGTTACAGTCCGATATATTTAAAACAATAAATGTTCTGCACTGAACGTCTTTCTCAGTTATTTGCAAATACGTCAATAAAAGTTCAAGGACAACATTTTCGGTTAAGAAACATAGACTTAAGTTTTTTTTCATGCAAAAAGGGGAGACGGTAACTTCAATGTCTGTTAGTTTGCAAAGTATCCGGGGTTTTTTCAAAATTACAATACTTCGGACAGCCCGTTAACATTCTTTGTAATACAAGTATACGAATGAAACTAAAGGGTTAAGCCCAGAAGCCAAGTTTATATATATATGACGTAGATCAGAAACATTGTTGACATCATGAAAACTAACACAGAGGGTCACCATATGTCGTTCAATGTTTCTCAAAAACATGCACAGCAATCATTTTGCAAAAGAATACTGCGCAGAATAAGATGTTCGACATCAGTTCCCTAGGAAAACGTTTCCAATAAAGGCCTTAAATATGTCTACATAACCGAGTAGCTACTGCAGCAAATTCGCAGCAAAAAGTTGTGTATCATGATTCATGTGTAAAACTACAGTAACAAGCAAAAAGTATAAACATAAAGGGATTATTTACCGATGATGGAAGAAAATAAAACACGACCAACATGTTGACACTTTTTTAAAAGATGGTTCATTTACGCCCCCAGACATGGTATCCTGCTTCACAAGGCCCTCTTTTATCGACGATAAGGGGGGCAGAGTTTCTTGATCTATTTTGTCGAAGAATTATTGTATAGTCAATAGTTGTACATGCATTTCTATCAAGAAGTGTGTACTTGAGCAACCTGTTTTTTATATTTATTTGAGGTGCAATTAACGTATCGCTTAAAAAATAAGAGCTCAGCATTAAATAAAACAGCATTGAGTTCATAACGCCTACATTCACATGCAAAAATGCCGGTTTTACTATTCAAAAGTCTAGCAAACTGCAAATATTTCCAAATGCAATTTGGTTGACATATAATAGGGAATTCAATACCGCACAAAACGATATGTCCAGAAGAAAACAATAATAACCTGATATTGTAGGATCAAATCGTTTCTTCTACAAAATTCCAAGAAACATAAATTGAATTTTGTGATGGCATTGGTAATGATTGGTTCGTTAACACTCACTGTTATAAAAGTAGGCAATCAGGCAAATCCATCAGGAAATGTCAAAGCAATTTATTCTATAATCACGTGGATAGAATATCCTTTTCAATGTATAGAGCCGACCAATGTAAACAACGAGAAACAGGGTCATCGACTCTATGTACTCTGACCACATGAAGCAAATTGCTCATAATATTATTTCAAGTGGATTGTATTTAATTTGTAATTATAACTACATTCATTGCTAACCTCTTTTTTTACCAACAGTTAAAATGCTGCCGACATTTCAGAGATAATACAGACACATTATCCAATATTCGAAATAAAACATTGAAACATAATCATTCTGTCGGAAATGTGTTACTTGCGCGCTAAAGTTAAGGGTATTCTTGTGTCTGTATATTCTCACCGTTCTTCCAAACGCCGTCCAGTATTATAGCACTTATACTTATTAGGTTATTTCTAGCAGATAAAGTTCAATGTCACATCTAGACCATTGTAGATGTGTACGTCAGTTTTACTATAGGGGTCTTTTTCTCGATTAATGTTGTTTTTAAGTATCCATGAAAGCATTTCATGACTTATCGTGGTAACATTAAACATACACAGGTGTACTGCACATTGATGGAGCTACGTTATTGGTCATTACAGGGGTCGGTGTCGACAAATACATTTCGCCAGAAATAATTCGAAGCTATGGTAATCCAACAGTCAACCCAGACATTCCGAATGTCCTGCCCGATAGACCTATCTGAACGTCTGGAATCGTATAAAACACAAAAATCGTAACTTGTAACTTCTTTTCTGATGCAGAAGCGATGCATACAGCAGACAGCTTTAGTACAATGTTTATATGCAAATGGATGAAAATGCAAATAGGAACACGGCGTTAGAGAACAAAAATAATAATATATGTGATTTGACCGAAATGTATCAAAACGATTAAACACTTAGTCTTACATCTTCTGGTTTCTAATGTGAAGACAAAGGAGTAAATCTTAGCAAGCAAGTATAGATCTATCAAAATGGTTCCTATACAATGTGCTAGACGAAAAGCATAACGTCGTCTTAATGCAATTAGTCCCGTCGTAGCATGGTCATCCTGTCCTGCTTGTCCCGCTCAGTAGGAGCCTGGAATTATCAGCTGCTTAAAGTAGACACACGTACAGGAATGAGACATTGTTGTATTCTACTTCCTCGTTATGATTCCTGGAGAAATAGAATAAATGCGTCGTCTGGCATGATTTCCATAACATAATAAATACAAAAGCGTGCCTCCTTGAATCCCCAGATGCAAAAAATATATAACTTTGCTAGACTTGCACAAGAGATACATCCTCCGTATAACTTGTGTTATGGAAATACATTTTTTGAAGGAACGTCCCCTGATTTTAAATAGACTCTACAACACACGCCGCCACCAAAAAAGTTTCGGAATATTGCATTGAGCGATTTGTCATCCCTGTCCCGGAGGTCCTCTACCACAATGGTAAACTCATTGTAGCGCAACATGTGCCGACAACTAGTAGGAATGTCATCAATAATCCGCTTCCCTAATCACAATGTAACCTGTTTTAACACCCAGTGATGACATTACGTACAAATATCATTAATTAACACTGTCAAAATAACAAAAATAAATTGTCATTGATAATTATATCGGACACTGTGTGGCAATAATATTTACAACAATACAACGCCTAACAGACACTTACCAGAAATATGCAACAAAGATAGATGGCATTTGCATTAACATGGTAACCGCCTTGACTACTTGAGTGAAAGAGAGAGAGAGTTCACTTGGTGTTACATTGTATAGTTCAACTATTTTAAACTAGACTGTCACATAATACACATTTTCCGGTTTTTTTTTTATGTAAACACTTCTTTACACCTTTGCAGACCCCTCATTGTTTTGAAATGGCGCATAGAACCGAGCCGCCATAAGGAAGTTCCAGAATATTGCCTTGAGCGATAAATCATTTATGATCATTTTACAAAAATATCCTATGTGTAGCACAAAGTTGTAAAAATATGTACGAAATTCACGAATGGACATTGTCGAAGTAACAAGGATAACTTGTTTACGGCAATATATATGGACTGTCAATTTGCCAAAGTCCCTTTTGATTTGAGTAGCATTTTCGAAAATACGTTTAAAGAACTCAATGTTAGTTCCCCTGAGATATTTTTTATAATTATTTAAATATGAGTTCATAATATGTGTATGCATTTATTTTAGTGATACATTCTTCCCCACACGTGCACCAATTTATGTCAATTTAATAACAAAACTCAGTAATGAAAATGTATCTTGCACACAAATCCAATTTCCGAAAGCGTTGTTTGATCGATGAAGTCCATTAAGATATCAACACTCCAAAATATGTTCTCTCCGAAACTCGTCTATGTTTTTTTATATACAGACCAACAAGGCATCTCTCATTTATAATCTTTGATATATCGATTGTTTTATTACAGTCACTGAGCGCTCGAAATTCCCTTTTCAAATGTTGCATGATTGTATGTGTATAGAGTGGTTGATTTGTCTTACATTTCAGATTTATTATCAACATTGGGATAGGATAGAAATATAAACAAACAAGGGAGAACCGGTAAATAGCAGAAGACAGGAAGACAAAGGAGTAGAGATAACCGAATAAACATATATGATTATTGTACCTTAATGTTTGTGGAGTGGAATATATCAATGTTTTGATATGATGACCTTCCGTTTGGCTCATATGTCCCACTAATGAACTCATGCCCGACGTTCATGATACAGAAACAGATTTTGCGTATATAGTGAGTTAAACATTTAGCCGGATTAACAGAGCATTGGCGTATTTTAGAGAGACATATTTTTATTTGCGTGTTGCCATACATGTCTCTTGAATGAGATTTATATCGTCTGCTTTCATACAAAATCACAGTAAATGTGTGGCAGCTGGGTCGCTTTCTGTCGTTTCATTGAATGATTAGTCATTCATTTCGATTACTGCCTCCATGGTTTTGTTAATCTTATGTTCATATTCACATATTCGATGGATGCTTATATGATTCTTGGTTTGAATGACACCGATGACTGAAGAAAAGCATAAGATACTACAATGCAAAAAAGCAAAAAATGAACAGAATATAAATCAGTTTTAACCTAATAGTGAACGAGAATCCTGGAATAAAACTACCTGATGTCAAGTTGTGCAATGTATAGATGTTTAAGTCTTCTTTAAGAAAGAGAACAGACAACGCAAGAAAATGACAATCCTGCTTAAAGGGTACACATACTCTAGTTTTAAAGCATTTCTGTTTTTTTTTTTGCAATCGTTACACCTAGATGAAACCGCCGTTACTGCGGTTTCATCATATTCTGATTTTTAATTCCGGTCGTCGGCTTGCGCTTGACATAAATGCTGTATGTCATAACGTCATATCCTATTTCTTCCGCTGGGAACGTTATCTGAACATTTCCATATACTTCATTTACCATTAAATATGACACGCAATGATATCAGCAACAGCTGAGGGAATGCGTGTTGATACTTTGCGCGATTCGCTTTTGCATCAATCAGAGGTTGGTATTGTTTTAAACTTTATAATTATTGTATGCATATATTGGAAGAACTATACATATTGCACATTGACATACATCTTTGCGAGCCGTGCAACACATGTCTTTGTTTATAATAACACTGCCCTGTTCATAACAACAAGCCTAGCGACGTAGAGGTTACAGGTTTAACACCAAGTGGTCTGCCATTAAAAAGCATCGTCGTAACGGAACTACATTAACACAAAAATCATATCCGGATCAGCTCCATCCTTTCACTCCGCTTACGATGTACATACTTGTTGGAATAGTGTGGTATGGCGCGATACAAACCTTTCCGTGTGATCAATAACATAAATACACATAGTATGTAGTTCAGTTCCGTGACTAGGGTTAGATGCTGTTTGGGATTGCTCTACCGGTACGTCTGTTAAGGTGAAGCTGGGCTGAATAAACCACCGTGACCCACGGAGTAAATAGGTACTACAGGTTTGGCAAACACCGTGTCTTCCACAAGCATTGGAACTGTGCCTATCTTCATAATTCGTTATGAAAATAGAGATTTAATTGGGTTAATTAAACAAAACAACAGGAATAACGGAAAAACAGGCAAAATAATAGTTTTCATTAGAAAAGACAACGAAAAATTGTGTTCTGGCTCTTTTACAGCGAAATATTAAGGTTTTATTTTTTTCTTGAATACCCCTGGGTTCTGTTTATTTGCAGAATACTTCAATCTCGAATTTGCTTTAATTAAGCTTGAACTCCAACAAAAACTGATTTCCCTTTATGTCTCCTTTCATTTAATGTATTGCAAATCATATTGTCTCTGCAACATGCAAAAAGTGCACAGAATGCAGTTAATTTCATTTTAAAATTAGATTGTACAGAGGTTAGAGATTAGATATTGGGAATTATGGTTTTTGAAATCGAAATATAACTTGAAGTCGATAATGCAACTCGCGTACTCATAGGATGTGTCACAAGAAAAAATACATTTGTGAAAACTAATCATGAACGGCTTTATATGTGTTAATAAAGTATAAACCCTTATGTCTAGGCATTATCCGGCGGAAAAGTGATTCGCTACGATGTTTAAGAGAGTTCAATGCTTTTGGAAAATGTATACCAGTTATGGAAAACCATTAACAGTTTCAGCATGCAATTTATTTACAGACCATGTAATATTTAAATGGGTTTTTTGTTCTTCAAGTATACATACCTTTGTTTAAATATCATTGTGTTTTGTCCCATTATTGAAAACTATCCGAGACCCTGTATTTGTTGAAGTTCTACTTTCAAATTGTGGAGGGAAATCCGTTGCAATAGTTTAATAATTGCACCATGGACGCTGACATTGACTTTATATCTAATAGAATGACATAATTTTAATTGAGATTGTGAATTTGATGTAGGCCTCTAAATGATTGTATTTGGGTTATTTATTGCTTTCTATTATGTAGAATTGAACTGGCTGTTTAATGATAAGCAATAACTGTGGACGAATGTATTAAAAACGAGCTCCGGTTTTTTGTGTGAGAACAGAAGATTCCGCGCTTTGATGATTTGAGTATTAAAATGAAAAACTACAGAAAGCAGTCAACTAGTCGAATCCGTTACAGGAAATTATGTTTATAATAATATATATATTTTGTAAATTTTGTTATTCCCAGTGAACTTGTGTTCTAGTGAACTCGTGTTTCAATGGTAGGTCCAAGGCGGTATCCATTCAATGTTGATGCGCGTGTACTCTGTTTGTGGTGTTCGTAAGTTTTTGTCACTAGTTCAGTGTCGTTCTGTTCTTTAACTTGTGTCTCTTAATAGGGTTATTATTTGAATGTTTGACTTCTGTTCATGTCACTATTGGTTTCATTGTTTTATAATATAGTTAATATTTTCAGGAATCAATAAACATTTTTGTCATGGGCTTAATATGTTGCCTTATTTAATCATGATTCATTAATTATAAACGATGTGTCTGGAAGATGTTAAAATACTGAGTATCACGTTTTATTATGTAAATGTCGTTGGTTAATTAGAGAAACATCTTGTAATGTGAAAAACAAAAACAAATTCAAGTATTTTAGTGGCTTTAATTCCGAAGATAATTCAATACACTCGATGACGAGAATTCAAGGCAATGGGTTGTTTTAGTTCTTCGTTATAGCACAATAGCGTCATGTTCTGTTTTGCATAATATTTAAAATAAATGATTAATTGAATTTATTCGAATTTGAATTCAGAAACTCTCGAAGGTATTCTTTATCTAAAGCACTAGTATACATTGTATAACGATTGTAGCGAAGCTGGTTGGCAAAACCCCCCGGATTAAACTGATGTGATTTCGTTTTTGGTTTGTTTTATAACTTTCTCCGAAACGGCAAGCCTTCGGCGTTTGATATGAATATATACAGACAATTATCAAAACTCGTGCACAAAGTCGGAGTTTGGTTTCTTGCGTTTGTACAATTATCTTCGGTGTGTTGAATATTGTTTTGGCATTGGTTTTGTGTATTTTTGTCAATTATAGACTAGAATTGTTTTACATATTATGAGGGTTTTTTTTATTTCTCACACATAAAAACCAGAAACAAAACTTTATATGGACAGATATGCCGAGTAGTAGTAATTGACGGAAATTAGTGTAGGTAAAGAAAGGAGACAGTTCAAATATGTTTCTGATTAGAAATGTTTTTCCGTAAAAATACGTCGAAAAATTTCCCAAAGCTGTCTTGGCAAATGCTGTTCTCATAGGACTTGCATGTGGTAATGGGAATTGCGAAACATCTTATCTTCATCTAAAAACAATATGTAATGCTCATATTGACAATGTTTAAGTATCTCAAAAAGGAAAGGTATATTGCTCAGATGACCCATATTCGAACTTGAGCTAGAAATCCTCGAAGCAATCGTGTTGACAAATTTCCAGGATATTTGGGCTTAAAATGTAACCTCTAGAGTGTTAACAAGGTTTTTCCATATTTGGGCCCTGTGACCTAGTTTTTGACCCCAGATGACCCATATTCAAACTTGAGCTAGAAATCATCGAATCAACATTTCTGACAAATTTCTAGGATATTTGGGCTGAAAATGATTCTTCTAGAGTGTTAACAAGGTTTTTCCATATTTTGTCTCTGTGACCTATGTTTTGACCCCCCAGATGACCCATATTCAAACTCATCCGAGTAATTACTAGGACAAACATCATGACCAAGTTTCGTGACAATTGAGGCAAAACTGTGACCACTAGTGTTAACAAACTAAGTGTGGACGGACGACAGACGACGTGCGACGGACAATCATCGATCCTTATAGCTCACCCTCAGCCTACGGCTAAGGTGAGCTAAAAATGTATCGCTTAAATACCATAATACATTTCCTTATGACAGCATGAACATTAGCTTGACCTACCCCACACCAAAGGCAATCTCAAGTGAAGCTGAATTGTAAAAAGAGAAATACCTTTTTCATTATTGTTTTGTCTGGCCAATATTGCCAGCCGATTTCCTAATTCCGCATGGTGCTGATCTTTCTATTGCTATGGAATTGGTTTTGTCTAGCCATTTAAACCATTTCTATCATTAATACATGAACATAATTCTATTCAGAATGTTGTTCAATGTTTCCACGAATAAATCAACAAGCAGTTCCGGTAAAAATGCCCATTTCAAGCTTTAATTGAAATATAAATGAGGATAATTGTCTATTGTTAATTGACAATTCATTTTATTGTGTGCTCACTGAAAGGCTACGAGTGAAAACATCAACTTTTTTTGTTCACGAGTTGGATTATAATCATACGCTAAAACCTCAGTCCAGATGACACCGACTAGTCGATGATAAATAATAAAAAGCGTATGAATAACGTATCGCTGCATTTGATATGACATCATTTACTCTTGCTCGCAATCATTTCATTTCGACAGCAGTGACTGGTATCATAGTTGTTTTCACTGTTTTCAACCATTGGCATCAATTATATCTCACTGATATTCCTTCTATAAACAACCGAACCGCAAACAATAAATAAATGGTGTAAAATGTTTTTTTGCAATTTTATCTTTTGTATGTTTTAGACCGCATCTGTTTCTCATAAAAAGGTAAAGCATCAACTGGCTTTCGGTAAACTGCCACTACAAAAAAGAAACACACGCACAATTTATTAAGAAGAAAAATTGGATGAAGTAGTAGAACTTGCCAAACCATTTGTAATGTGATTTCTGTATTGGAGGTAATAATTCCGCATTAGCTTCAAAAATATCACTGTCCTGTGGCATTTTACCAGCACTATAATATTGCGTTGAATAATGCAGTAGCGCAGACAGTGTTGCATCTTTCTTTACCGTCAATTTACAGTCTCGATCTAACCCAGTCTGCTTTTCCAATGTTTCGGATGTAATGTGCTCCCCGTAAAAGAACGTATCAGCACAGACAGAAACCATTTGACATGATGAAGTACAACCAAATGAGAACAAATTGTTCGCTTACAAAGTTTTCTCGCAAATAAGCTACTTCAGCATCATTTTGTCATATTGATCGGAAATGAACACAATCAAACACTTTTTATCACACATGAACAGTCTGTGTCGAAATGCAATACTGCGTTTGACGGGGAACTGATTGGCGGAATTCGTTTCTGAACCACATCTTTATTTAAACATTGTTAACTTCAGCAACTGTAAGAGTTGTAACATGGGCTTTTTAAATCCTCATCCAACTACGTGGGGTTTGTAAAGCAGCTAATATACGATGTAAAAGACATATAAATATAAAGTAGACTTGTTAGGCATATTGATATATATGCAAAAAGCTACAGAAACATACTCAGAAGCAAAATGTTTAAACATAAACCCGGTTTAGTGGCAATGGGCAACGCCAAAGACATGAAATCGTTTAGTGGTATTAGTTGTATTTCAAATGAATGGCATTACAATGTTACCTAGAATACTTGTTGATGCTGTTACAATCCAAAACGTAAGGATTCTGATAGTATTGAATAAAAAGCTAATTGAATTCGAAAATGTGTTTGCGTTTTTTGTGATGTACGCATTGACAAGGAGACTGTTTGTTTGAATACATGAAATGATTTCCGTTTCTAATATTACTTTACTTATCATATTGTTTTGACAACATGGCGCCTATTTGTATGATTTAACAGTATTTGATTCGGTTGTTAACATACCGGCTAAGATGATTGTGTGCACCATTCGAGGCGTTGTAAGCAGCAGTTTTACATGCCTTCCCCTGGAGGTGTAGTTCGCTAATTTGTTTTGTTCTAATGAAATTGAGGACAATGTTAGTGGAAGTTTCACGAGTTCCAGTGAATTACTTGTTTTCTTGTATTTTTACAGGTTGATGTGATCATTGAGATTTTGATATTGTTTTGTTTACTATTTTATAGTTTCATGCTCGATATACAGATACAGGGGATTTTCATTAGTCAGCAGATCGCATGATTATCTCCTGTATAGATCACACCTAGTGCATGCCTCTGATGAACGCGCTATTCTGAATGAATCGACTGCCATCCTTATCACTGATGATTATCACCATAATAACTCTTTGGGTATAGTCGTTCTGTTTCGAACAGGCATCTCGAGATAAGATGTGTTTTGCCTCTGGATCAGTGTGTGTATACCACGTGATAAATTGCTTCATAAATGCTACATCGGAAGGCAATATTTTGCTTCGAATGAAGACTTTAAACAAAGATAACTTCACATTTTATCCACCATTTTAAATGAAACATAGCGCAGTCTACGTCGCTTACGGAGCCCCGCCTTCAGTATTTTACTCAAGTTTGATTGCCGGTTTAGTTTCTTAAAACACCTCGACAACCCTTTTCTAAATACGGCCGACTGACGGACCACTGTCAAATGGTTACAAATCTTTTTTTGAAATTCTTTTATGGCATGGTGGATCATGACGGAATCATGACCCTTGGTTTTAAAAAAGGAAAACTTAAAGAAGTAACTTCACTATTTATCAGATGGACACTCAAAATATCGATGGAAAATATGGATTTTATGTCTTTTTTATAAGAAAAATGTTTATACTATAGATTTCATTTATGTAAAGTTGCCCTCTGTACAGCGGATTTTAAAGTTACCTACTCAGAACAAACGGTATGCTCGATTAAACAATAAATAATATATATGTTTATCGAAATACTTATCAAAAGCATTAGTATTTGAAAGCGAAAGAAAGTTATTAGACCTTGGTTATTAAAATGCTCTTGCAAAAAAAAATAATCTTAGATGTGCGTTCAAACAACATTTTACTCTTTTTAAGGTATTATATCTTTGAACGTTTTAAAACATAGCTTTTTATTATTGATTTTGAATTATAGTTTGAATATATGGCTGGAAACCTTAACTGCAAAACATATTTGTTATGCTATGTTATGTTTTGTTTTGTTATGTGTTACATAATATGACCGGATAGGTCCTCATTATCACGTTGTTTTCATAGATGTTGTCCTAATGGTGATTGTCTGTTATGCGTAATTTCTCTTTTATCTATTTACAAAGAGTAAACTACTTGCTCGTATAATGTCTTTACTCATCGTTGTCATTTAAATTATATATAACTTAAGCATTGAATTGGGTCATGTTGGGTCACAGTATTGGCTAAACATTTTATGTATGACAAAACACATGGATTTGATTGCTTGGAAAACCTTTATAAACCTATACAGACTACGACCTTAACTCAACTGATATTTTTCCTGAATGTTTTTTTTCGCAAACGAATGCCTGTTATGACAAATCAAAATTGATAAAACAAAGCATTATGAAATAGTCGTTAGAATGCATATAATGATGATGATGATTAAGATGATGATGATATTGACTGCTTCTAACAAATTAATCATTTTGTAATGCGTATCGAAGAGTTTAAAATCACATTAATAACTTGTCGTTATATTGGATAATAAGTGTTATTTTCCAATATGATCAAATCTTTTGTACAATGAAAAAAATCCTAGTATGATAGTAGCTAAACCTATCTGTAATGTTTATGTGTTCGGGCATCTTTAAACTTTGTACGTTTAATTGAACGTGGGATGTGTTTGTGCTTTCGAAATGTTATTGTTCCGGATTTTATTTCTATCCTTTATGGAAATAATGCAAAGACGGAAGCCGTTAGGACTCATAAAGTCAAGCCAAACGAGAAATGTCTACAACTGATTAATGGTGTGTACTCCGAATGTTCTTATTCATCCAATTTTATGAACTTCTTCGTTAAACTGCAGATAAATGTTTAAACATGTTTATGTGCTAATTATCGCGTTCTGGTGAGAAACTAGATCATTATTTGCATAAACTCGAAGTTCCTATTCATCTGCAAGATGCAGTGTTGCCACGATCGCACGATTTGTAACAAGAACACATACAGAATGTTGTGTGATTACACTCTATTTTATCAAAGATAAAGCAAACTTTACCAAAAAACAACTTCTTGTAATGCAATTGAATTCCAATGATTATTTCTTCCTATTCTGTTGGTTATTGATACAAGATTCTGCGTTCGAAGCAGAAGATAGGTTTTTAATAATATATATGCAAAAAGCTACAGAAACAAGCTCAGTAGCAAAAAGTTCAAACATAAACCCGGTTTAGTGGCACTGGCCAAACGCCAAAGACATAGAACACAACTTCACAAACAAGAAACACAGAAGAACAGCACAAAACTCCACATACAGCACAGTGCATACATACTATATATAAAAAATAGGTATGTTTATCAAGAATTGTTAGGTAACGCCTTGGAACGGTCAGTAAAATGTTAATTTCCTGGGGGTTTAAACCAGTTATGTGCACAAACCTCACTCTTATCCCAACGATCCTTAATAAAGATAAAACGCAAAAAGTAAATCTTATCAAAGTATGCATTAACTTGAGGAATCTTATCAATAAAACAAATAATAATAAACGTATAGTAAACCCCAAGTACTTCTATGATTAGAAATCCCAACTCAATCTGCAGACGGAGGGATACAATTCAGATCACCTAATGCAAAACACTTTTAAATATACGATGCAGTCATTGTTATAAAATATAAACATCCCACACAGTCGGCCTTATAAAATAAAAGGTTTAAAACTGTGTGATCATAGAGTTTCATAAGAAAAAGCATCATTGTACTAAAACTGGGAACAAATAAGGAAATCATTATTAAAAATAAAAGTGACATGTATTCGCTAATCTTTCCTTCCAAATGATTTGAAAATGTAAAATATTTGAAGAAAATGAAGTCACATGCCAAAGCACACCGCGTCAGCCAAAAACGTGTTCGCCAAATACGGTTTTAAAGATAACATGAATAAGTAAAATCTTCATAAAAAATAAAAGGACTGAAAGCTTAGTTATGAAAGGATGAATGAAATGATAAAAACGAAGCCAATGTTCAAAAGGTCAGGGCACCACAGTCTCTCAACGCAAAAAAACAATACAGACGGGCCACATATACATCAATACAGTCGGACAACATACTAGACAACACAGACTTACAAACATATTTGTCACATCACATGCATCAATAACCCCTTACTCGTGTACGTATATATTAAACGATAAAAACTTCAGGGCCAAGCCCAGTAGGATAAATGTAGCAATGATCATGTTGAAGGATCAATACAAACCCCAGATATACAGCCATTGGTAAATGTTTGTGTAATGTTGGTGTAACCGCCTACCAAAAAGTTCGCCAATTAGGTAAACCTCGTTTCCGCAAAATATCCTTCGCTCGGGTTGGAATGAACCTACCTATGAGGCCATGAAAGATACTTATAATCTTGCAAGATAATTATGATTTGGTTCTTTTTTATTTTCTTATATGGCAATATAACAATCCAACCAGACAATCATTCATCCCTCTGTAGTGCGTATATGCGACTTAAGACTCCTTGTTTAACAAGGCCCGGGGTATTTATCGGAACGTCTGGACACAGGAATCGTCAAAAAAAACAACGTAATTTCATTTTTTTTTAATCTGATGGTAAAATTCATCAGCAATGCAATTAGCGGTTGGATGCAATGCGATATGCTTCTATATTCAATGCAAATAGGAATACGGCGTTGGAAACATAAAATGTAAAATGTATATGCAATCTGTTTGACCGAAATGAATAAAAACGAAACCAGATCACATTCATTCTCGTAATCTACTTCTTTGGTTCATTTGCCATTTCTTAATCAAGAGTCCACTCAAAAATTACAAATACATCTGTTTCCTCGAATGGAAGAAACATATGCATTTCTATCGAAAAAACACACCACACTGTAAGTCTGCATAACAATCAGTAGATCTTGCTTTAAAGTAAAGATAAATGGGCGAATTCAACATGAGATCATACACATTTATTATATGATAAACATACAGTCGTCTGCAAAGACAGTCAAGATCAACCATTCTGTTAGGTGGTCTGTAAGGAGCATGGAATTGAAGTTACTTGAAGTATATGTGGTACACTTGTTCAGCGAAATGAAACATTGTTGAATTCTGAATGTTGTGATTGTGAATTAGAACTTAAGGCTATGTAATGTAATGAATGCACGGGATCTGACGGATTCACTGCAGAATTTTGCAAACGCATTGAGAAAGATATACGGAATTATCTTATTATTTTATTTAACTATTAGTTTATAACTGGACAATTACCACAAGCAATGGTTAATTACACTCATACCCAAAACAAGACCTTGATGCTTAATCGAGTCGAAGGCCCATAAGCTTTCTACACGTGGATTATGAAATAGCGTCTGAAAAATAAAAAAAAACAGTTGCATTTTCGATATTAAGTCATGTTTTATCTGGATTTGTTAGGGGAATATACATGGGTGTCAATGAATGGTTTTGATGTTGATATACTAGAGCATATGGCAGAAAGGCATTAACCAGGACTCTTATTATTTGCTTTGGCGTTTTTATAGCATTAATCATAATTTTAACATGAAATGGATAACATATTGGACAATGTCATGAATCTTTGTTTTACAGCATTAATTAGGGTTTGCATGTTGCCTGTGACATTGTGTACAATCCTTAAACAAACACTTACAATCTATATTACATTCAAAAGGGACATTAAAGGAATTCAAGTTAATAGTAAAATTATCGAACAAACTCCCTTTGCAGATGATATTGCATGTTTCGATCCTGCCCCAAAAACATAATATTCTGAAACATTTACAAACCCTAGAAATGTTCTACAAATTCTCAGGACTAATTGGGAACAACAACACATCAATTCCAATTTGTTAAGGATCACTTTAGCAACCATATATATATTTTTTGGTAAAAAAAATAAATTAATTTGGACATCTTAAAGTGCAACTGCTTTTTAAAAGACCTTTACAAATGACAAGCAAATACATATGAAAACAGATGTAGGTTTTTGTTAGCGATTTCTTTAAATAAACAAGCAGCTTAAAAGACCTACCTTGATGTAAACAGTTACCGTTATTAAAACATTTGCTTCGCCGAATCTTGTTTAACCATTCACCATAGGAATCCAAATAACTCAATTTTATTTGAAGAAAAAATGTACGGGATGGCAGGACGATGTGCGTGTCTGTACGTGTGAGTGCGCGCGCGCGCGCGCGTGTGTGTGTGTGCGTAATGTTCCGCCAATTGAAAAGATGTTAAGGTATGTATGTGTTTGCAAAATTATTCTTAAGAAAAGCATAAAATTGTTATCCTTAATACAATACAATGTGAACCTACAGGGACAAGTTCAAACAACACATACACATGCGCTGAAAATGTTTGCAACAATATTTACTTCGTTTCTGTTTTGTCCTGATCGATAAGCTCCATAAACGCCCGAAATGCCGACGTTTTCATAATACATTGGAAATAAAAATGCCATAGTTTACTAGTTTACCTAATGCGTATACCACTTTTGGCGTTACCGCAATGGAACGGTTATTGAAGGAGTGAGTTACCAGGGTACTACTTTTTTATTATTACACTTGTTTTTCACTAGTTTGCTTGTATGAAAACGATTCTTTACACATCCCACGGCCATGAAATGGCCCTTATATCATAATATAACTCATCACCTTCCCAAAACACCCATATAATTTGCAGGAAGTATCATGTGGTGACAAGAAGCACGGCTATCATTAATGAATGCTGTCAAAATAACGGGGATAACTTGTTATTGGCGATATATATATATATATATATATATATATATATATATATATATATATATAAAATCACACATTTAATCTGCAGGGACCAGTCGCCAATACCGTTTTATGCACACCGGTTAAATGCGAAATGTTGTTTATCTTCCACTTGACAAAGTCCTTTTTATATTGAGCAACCTTTCGTAGGTCTGTCCTGAGCGGTTGATTATGATTACTTATGTTTAAATCGTTTACATTGGTATGCAACTTCGTTCAAAGTTACAGTAACTGTAAAACAAAACGTTTTTTGTTTTCTTTTCTCGGTGCATTCATTAGGAAAAAAATAATTTCATAACGCAAGTTTTTTTTATATTTATCATGACAACAGATCTGTTCCAGTTCACAGGAAAATGAGACTTTTTTGTATTGAGTCCGTTACATTATAGACGGCCAGGGACATTATTCAAACACATTAAGCATTAGCACATTTATATTAATTAAATAACAGACTCAATTCTGAAAAAATGAATCTTGCGCACGAATCCAATTTCCGAAAGCGGTGATTGGTCTTTAAAGTGCATTAAGATATAAACGCTCTAAAATTCCTCTTCGAAATTTCTCATGAAAGCCCACACGTTGTCTAATATATTCAACATACAGATTAGCACGGCGTCTGCCACTCATAGTCTTTGATATATCGAACGCACTATTACCGATACAGAAAACTTGGCATACCCTATTCAAATGACACGATTTGTGTCTGTATAGAGACTTTGATTGACTAAGATGTTCACGAACTATTACCAACATGTGTTGGGATATGAAAATAAACAGACAGGAATGGAAAGACCGGTAAATAACAGACGGCAGGAAGACGAACGAGAATACAGCTAACCGGATACACGAGGGACAAGATGATTCTAGCTAAATAGCGGTTGATTTTTGTATATCTAACCTGGTAAGCTACGTTTTGACTTATTTGTCTCACTATTCAGCTTGCTCCTTGTCCCATTGGAAACAGACCATTAAGACCAACGTGTATTGTTTTTGTCATATTAATGGTATAATTGAGTATAATTTGTACGATCAAGAGCCTAGTTAGGACGCTGAACGTGACCTGGCCTGACAGCACATTTGCTGTTTTCAGGGAAACAAAAAGAGGTGAAAACATAAAAGCAAATATTCGAATTATTGTGATATTAAGTTTATACGTCAAGGAAGGAAATAATAATGTATTTTATTGTCTTTACAGCGAAATTTACAGAGATGTATTTCGAACAATACCTTGTGTTATGTTTTGTGTTGTTTATCAAAATTTGATTTTGATTAAGCTTGAACACAAACAAAAACTAATTTCCCCAAAGTCTGCTTTTAGAAATATTTTGCAAATCACTTCTCTACATCACGCAATGATGCGCAAAAAGCAGTCCATTTCAGATCAAGATAAATGGTCCCTAAGGGAGGAATTAGCTATTGATAACGATTGTTTGTGAAGTTGAAAATAACCAAAGCCGATAAAAGTATTACTGAATGCGTTAGATATGTTTCAATTGCGACACTTGTGAACACACATAATTTAAAGTCTCGCAGTTGTTTGTAATGTTATAATGCATAATTTCCTGCCATTGTTCGACAGCCAAAGTGTTGGGTAATAATATATAATATTTTTCAGCCCCATTAATCGTCAAGACATAAGCAAACTTTAATACTAGACGAATTATACTCGTTCACGTAATTCATAGACAACACGGAGTTCTACTGACCTTGACCTTTCGCTGTGACAAGTGTTGTTAATCTTTAAGAACATTAATCTCATGATACCGAGTCTCAAATATGTCTTAATTTCTTATGGAAATGCCAATGTTTATACATACTAATACCATTTCAATTAAACAGCAACCTAAACGATTAATATCTGTTTTATTTGAAATGCGGTCTATTTCTTCTTTATTCACAATACAAAAGTTAGGAATCACTGAAACTACATATCTCGGAAATTTTAATAATAACAATGCAGTCATTCTAATTCTAACACTAGAAGTTTACTTTGTATATTTGTGATATTCGATGTTGCTCTTGTACTCTAAGCCGCTACTGTTTCGACCGATTTTCTTCTTTGAACATGCTCCCTAAAAGTTTTCCACTCCATTTTGCACAACGGAGACTAACTTAAACATCTAGCAAAATTATCAGTTTAAATATCAAGAATATAGATAGAAAAGTACTGATGTTGGCGATAAAACATACATTTCAAGTTGAATGAAAAACAAAATATTAGCATATGTAAAACCTGGAGTATTACAATCACACATTATCGATATAGTAAGCAAGCAAAGACCTACACTATGTGTTTCCTTACGAGTATATACTTTAGTTTTAATGTTACTTTGTCCGTTCTGAATACTCTTTGAAAGCTAAAACAATAATAAAAAGTTAAATAGAATAGTCGTAGACGAATACAAGTGAATCAAAATGCGTGACTTGATACATATACAGTTTTTACCCCTCACATATGGAAATACATCAGCCAATGAGATTTCATGAAATTTTTCTAGTGCGTTTAAATAGCTCAAATTTCACAATCGCTTTATACTTCAACGGCATTTTGAATTGATGAACGGTTTTAAGTTAAGTTTCATCTATTAATGATAATCAACTTATTATATCGACAAACATAGTGTCAATGACATAACGGGAGGGAGGGATTATTAGGTACGTAGTTGAATGACCTCAACATTGTGTCTCACTAATCGATAAGGATGGTTTCGAGTAATAACTACATACATTGTGCGTGGTGTGAGGACTTTTATATTAAGTTTCCAATAGAAGATAACTGATCCGTCAGTAAGCGGTCGGCTAAATGGGTGGGTGTATAATCCTTCGATGTACGACGATTGGTTGTGTGCCATGTTCTATTCATCATTTCCTAATGGGACAGGCACAATCAAGGATGTGTATAATATTGTCATGGGAATAGTGGTACTGTAGTGTCAAATGATATTGCGTAGGCGGAATATTGACAGAAACACAATTGACATAATTGCGTATTGAAAACGTACTTTTAGCTCTAACAGCGAGTTTGATGCAAGCAAATACTTGTCTTTCTATGCAAGAAAATGATACAACACATTGGTAATTTGAAACAATAACGTACCATGTAAAGCCAAAGAGTAGAGCGGGCAATGAATCCTTCTACTCCGGGCCCTGTTTGATAAAAGGTGTGATATTTTGCTGTATAATATTTGATATGCGTTAGAAGATCGGTTATTGGTAGAACACCTGCCCATCTCTTCACAAAAGAGTTAAGTAACTTTACATGAAAGGCAATATACCGTTAAATTTTAAATGTTAACAATATATTAGTAAAACATGTCATTGGTTTTAAGTCTGCCATAATAGAAACTTGACCGTTTGGAATAAATGATAAAAACCATACAATAACAAAGAAATATTTGTCGTTTTTAACAAACTTCAAACATTCTGCCAGCCAAAAAATGAGGATTTCATCCCCTCACACACACATAAACTGGAATATAGAATGCCGCCTTTTTAGGGCAAGACCTGGAATACCATTTACGTGATGTTGAATTGAGAATACCATTAAGTATATACAATGTATATATGTAAATATATTTACGTCCAAATGTCGCTTGATTTAATAAAGTGGTCTAACCGGACAACCCTCGTTGAATATGTTTAAGATGTGGCGTGTATACAGTCCGATTATTCTTGTCCGAATCTCGGTTAAAGTTAAAAGATGTAAACAACAATAGTTTTTAATGAGTCGATTTGACTTCATTCCGTTATAATGACAACCATTTCTAATTTAACGTTAACGGGAATTTCTTCACAACTAACACACTCCTTTTTATTAAATAATGATAATCAGGACAGCGGCAATTCTCCATTGACTGCGCTATATATGTGCGTTTATTTACTCACCAATAATGGACAAATAAAGCCGAGCATGCGCCGTCTGAACTTGCATAATAATGTTAATTTTCGCTAAATGGTTTCATAATCTGCATTTGTTATCCATAGAAGCATACGTATAAATTAGTTAAAACGTACCCGATATGAAACTTACATGAATGTCCATAAATGTGTTATGGAAGGGTCCAGGTAAAAACGTGAAAATTGGACTGAATATGTGTTCATAAAACATTTCATTTCCTTACATACAGTGCTGTCCATTCTGATGAACCTATTGGCACTTTAGGTTGAGCCCAACCGCTCATAATATTATAATCATATGTAAAATATATATTTTACTAGATAGTGCTCCTAGATTTGATGTTTTTGCGTCGACGGGTTGGATAACTTTGTACATGCCCCTTCCCAGAAACCAATCTAAAACAAGTTCGGTTTAACCCAGTAACCCTTACCAAGTAAATTAACATTTTATTGACCGTTCCAAGGCGGTACCTAACAATCCTTGATAAACATACCTAGTTGTTTATATATAGTATGTTTGTACTGTGCTGCTTGTTGAGATTTGTGCTGTTTTTCCATGTTTCTTGTTTGTCATTTTATGTTCTATGTCTTTGGCGTTTACCCAGTGCCAAACTTTTTGCTACTGAGCTTGTTTCTGTAGCTTTTCGCATCAATATTAAATGTGTAGCATTGGGCCCGGATGTTCTACCAAGAAAACATACAACGTTCAATTCCAACTGAAAATAATTATATTACTGTCAATTGTGCTTGCTTTTATATGCAAACAAGCCTGCCCAATCAGTGGAATCCGGCGGACCAAGTTTCGGTGTCACGAATACACCTAAAATGACCCGGCATCCGGTGTATCAAAAAGGAGAGTTGACATCCTCAAGAATTCCGGTTGTAGGGAAAATAAAGAGATAGTTATAGGCTCATTAACAAAACAGTTCGCCCCGTCATCACATGTACTTTACTGACACAAGTATTTCTCTAATGGGTTTTCAGGAAGTTATTAAAATACCTCAGGCAAAGTACAAAGGAGTGGGTGTTAAACCAGTTTTCGACCATTCCATAACTTGACCAAAAATAAAGCATATAAGCCACTTGTTACATACCCCATGCTGATCATCAATGAGACGAAAAGTGATGGACATTAAATAACTGCAACCCGTTTATGACTGTCTACGTATATATTCATCTTCAGTTACTCCCTCGTTGCCAGATCTGGGCAAAGGGGTTTAACATTGTTGAGATACGATGTTTAAAATATGTATACCAGGCCGAGAAAAGTTGAATACTTGTGAATAACTTCTTGTTTATGATTTTATAACAGGAAATTGTATTTAATTACTGTGTTTTCTTTCCCGAAATATTAATTGTGTGTATCAGTTAGAAAACCATAGGAAACTATAACTAGATTTTATCGAAAACCATATCTATATCAGTCCACAATTCATATAAAAAAATGTTAAAAACTGCACTCTAAGGCTTACAAAATACAAAATACATACAAAAGTATATTTTTTTTATAACTTTTATAAAAATGAATAGATACATTACACCATTATTCTTATACCAAAAAGCAGTCTCTTAAATTGGACTTCTTATATACTGTCTACTTACTATCTACTATGTTTATAATTAAACGGTTAACAATATATTGATTTCGATAATTGGTCTTATCTACTTACCATATAACAATATAGAGATTAATGATACTTATATAAACTGAATGAAACCTTACCAACAAAAACACATTCTATGCATGTATGTTGCTTTTGACAACGCATTTTTAAATGACATGTCTTTTATGTGAAAAAAACAACAACATTTCTTTCCTTATGTACAATGAGGTCAATTCAGCGAATAAAAGTGATTGCTTTTTTAGTATGTGACGTATACAGCTGTAACACGTCTGGTGTCTTACAATACAAGAGTTTGTTTACCACACTATTTCATGATTTTATTGCAAGGCCACCTAGATCATGAAGCCAAGTGTGGTGTAATAGTAAGATGCTCATGTTATGGCTTTATAGCGTAACATAAAAATAGGAACATTTAGAGAGTTGTAAAACAACAATTTCGTATAATGCACTGATATCAGAGAAATGTTGTAGATGCTTATTATTAAAGAAAAATACTAACCTATATCACCGGTTACATCTTAAAATGCCAGCTGAATCCATCAGATATCTTGCTGGTAACGTATCTGTCATGCATTCAAGTGTCACAGTTCTCTGTCTCTTCTAAGATACAAAGACGACGTAATTAACGGATCAACCTTTATACATAAATTGGAGTTTTAAGCCAATTTATTTTGGCTCGACTATTCCAAGAATAATGAGAGTTATACTACTCACCCTGGCGTCGGCGTCGACGTCACACCTTGGTTAAGGTTTTGCATGTAAGCACCTTTAAGTCATTATCTCAGTAAATACCTCATTTCTTGCATTGAAACTTTGGATATGTATTCCCAACTATCTTACATGCTAAATTAATGAAGTGAGATAACTCTGTTTTGAATATACATGTAATGCAAATTATGGGCCTTTATTATTTGACTTAGAAATTCTGGTTAAGGTTTTGCATGTAAGCACACATAGGTTAATATCTCAGCAACTACTTGATGTATTTCTTTGAGACTTTATACAATGGTACTCAACCATCTTATCTACTTAAATAACCAAGTAAGATAACTCTAGTTTGCATCAAATTAAATTAATGGCCCGTTTTTTATTCGACATAGAAATTCTGGTTAAGGTTTTGCCCCAGCTAATACATCATGTATTGCATTGCAACTTTACACACAGGCTCCCAACAATTAAACCTTATTTAATCAAGTAAGATAACTCTATCTTTCATATCATATATTTTTGCCCCTTTATTATGCGACTTAAAAATCTGGTTAAGGTCTTGCATGTTAGCACGCATAGGATAATATCTCAGCAACTACTTGTTGTATTGCATTGCGACCTTATACAACCACCAAACCTAATTGAATAACCAAGTTAGATGTATTTTGCAAATAATGGCCCTTTATCTTTACACTTAAACATTCTGGTTAATATTTTGCATGTAACCACATTTATGTTAATATCTCAGCACATCATGTATTGCATTGAAATATAATCTAACAGTGATCCATGCATGTTTCGCCTAAACTTTTCAATCCTTACACTGAAAAGCGGTATAGAAGTTGTTTATAAATATCCCAACCTGCCCTAAAACTTTAACCTAAGTTTCATAGTCAATCAGGGGCCATAATCTGTGTAATGAATAATATGGAGTTATCTAACCTCATCATGTGATGGCCCTTAACATCTGTGTGAAGTATTAACTCAATTGAATGAAAGGTATTGGACTTATAAGTGAAAATCCCAACTTGCCCTAAAACTTAAACCTGACGCCGACGCTGGGGCGAGTAGTATAGTATTCTTCGAATAGTCGAGCTAAAAATGGCAATGGTGATATTTTTTCGTGAAAGTTTGCTACATAAAAATCTGAAAAATGATACATTTGATTTTCGATTATATACCCTTGCAATATGTAATTTTGTCATAATAGTCAATGAGATATATTGAGCGTTAGCATAATTCATACTAAGATAATGTTTCAGTACTACATAGAATCAATATTAACAAAGGAAGACCGCTTCGTCCTGGCATTTTCTGACAAAATTGATGCAAAGGCTGTTATTGTTTCTTTGGAACCATTGCTCATGTGTCGAATGCTGTTATAAGAATACATCGGTTTATGCCTTCTCAATGTTTCTTGCCTTCTTTGACCATGGGTAACCACTTCTTACTCACACAGTAGTGAATCCAAAAATGCATTTCACATATTTTGAAAACATCATACATAATTTAGCACATTTAAGATTTTCCTATTTCAAACTGCTTTCCTCACACTGGTTATGACGTTATTTTTAGAGCCGTGACATCTGGCTATGCTTTAATATAATGACAAACATATCTTAAGACACAACCTTTCATTATTCTTATTTAACGATAGCCTTCGTTTTACCACGGACCTATAAACCATGGACTGGCAATTCTCGTCTGTGTTAATGCGATTATCTCAAACTCATGCGTGCAGCGCGATTTCATTCCGAAATCTTACCGTTTTGATCAATTTCGAGACGTCCGCCATCTTGCTTCAGTCGAAAATATTTGCCGCGTTTATCCGATTCAATCGTCGCAATTACTGCTGTAACCTAGCCCTTGGTTTGTATTTTATATATTTTGTGATATATTTGTTGTATAGTAGTATATATTTTTAAGTTGAAGCCTGATATTAATTATACTTTTCTTTGCCTAACTATGGCAACCGGGAGAGATAAAATCGTTAACAAAATGCAATGTCTTTTTCTAAAGCATAAGGTTCTGCTATTAACATTCCCGACGTCAATATTATGCTTTAATGTGATAGATAAATATATGAACTATTCAATGCAGTGATACTTTTGTTTTATATTAAGCTTGTACAAATATCTTTTAAAATTGGTAAATTTGACATTCAACTGGTTTACTTTAGAAAACTACTGCCGACTACTGGGCGGTCTAATGTGAAAAAGTTGCATACGTTTAATTAGTTTTTTAACATGTGCATTTTTATGTTGTTTGATGTCCAATTATAATCAAATGAATGATGTTGCGACTGTTTTTCTTTAAACCATGCTTTTGTTGCATAGAAGTTCGGATATAATGTTCGCATTTTTTTTTCGTATTTTCGTTATTTTTATGGTTATTGATTGCATTGCTTTTTTGTGAGCTCACTAATAGTTCTCCAGTTCATGAACAGAAATTTTACAGCCAGTCATATGCTCTGATTTGTTGCATGTCCCAGTGTCTATGATTAGGTCACCACATATGGTTGTCTACTCGATCTGGTAGTTATTACCTGCTCAAGCATTATTTAAGACAAACAGGGTATCATTCGACGCCCTGATTACCAAGAAACAACAACCAGCTGATTTTGACGCTTCCAGGATTATGCATTGTATCTTAGGTTTATTGATAATGTGTGGCAACCTTGTTGGTTATTGTCTTTTAATAGTGGTTCATAGCCTATAAAGAGTTTTCGTTGTTTGAGGCTCTTCATTATGAAGTTATTATATAATAAACACTTCCTAGAATTTTGCAAACATTTCCTTTTTTGATGACTTTGTTGAGCCATAATGTAAGCTTTTTCCGATTTAATTTGATAATTTGATTGTCTTAGAAGCCACCTGGAAGGTAAAAACTCGGCCCATTTCCCCGGCTTTCCCCCGGACCTGGGTGTGAGTGTGTGTGTGTGTGGGGGGGGGGGTCGTAGTAACAAATGACTGATGCATAGAATGGTAGTTTAAACAACTGCTTCTCATGGATCATTTGTAGCATAAGTTATTGCATTTGTTTTTCCTTGTCGTTTCAGGCAAGATGCCGTGAAAAACGGAAAAGAAACAATTTTGGTTTGCGGCGGCAGAAAGGGCGTCGAAGTGAACCCGAGCTTCTATCTAATGGAGAGTCAACCCTTGACCATAAGTATTGCCAAACCAATCAAACTACAATTCAGACAGAGGCTGTCAGTTGTCAAGCTGTACAAACTTTTTAAACAATGGAAGATGACCTTAACTAAAGTTGTATAGCCAGAGTGCCATGTTGAGATTGACAGTGACTATGAGTACATTATTGACACTGTAACAATGAATCTGTGCCTTGAAAATGAGTCTGAACTAATCATAAATGAGACAGACATTGCAGAACATGCTGTTCTCAAGTGTGATGCATTTGATTAGTTATATGATGACTTGCGTGAGAAAATTGAACCGACTTTCATCGTTTTGAAGGATCACACCATTCGAGAGTTGGAACATTACAAAACCACAGTCAAAATTTGATTGGTGATAAACAAGGACTATACTGTTGAGTTGTTTTTTCATAACATAGTTGTGGCTGCATCACATAGCATATACTCTGACTTAGGAAATTGAGTTAATATTTTAGATGACATTGTTACACTTGTTAAGAAGCTCAAAACTGCCTTAGTATGTATTGGCTGTCTAAAGCAAGTGTATGTGGAACTTGTTCCATAAGGCAGCTACATCAGCTCCTCAAGTAAACAGAACTTGGCATACCGAGAGGGAAATTGTGGAGGTGAACGTGGCACGTTCTCTTACAACAGTACTGTGCGTGCTGTGAAGTGTGATCTAGTTTTAATGACAAAAACGATCGATGTATTGAATGCAGCAGAGTTAGAGCAGTGCTGAGAAATTGGGAATATAGACGGAAAGAAGTTGAATTTTCAATAAGAAAATCATTTCACATTCCATCAATAAACATTCAAATATGGACAAAACACAGTTAATCCTGAAAAAAAAATGAACGGAAAAATGAAATAAAAAGATTCATGTCGGAAGTGAACAACTTAAAAATACAACTAACAAACATACAGGCTGAGGGACAGACCTTAAGTGATGTTGAGTCTTTTGAACTTTGTGATCTGATGGCAACTTGTGAAGAAGCAAAAGTAAAAACAGCATACCCAGATGAAAATTAATTTCAGAGGTAATTCTGGGAACAACTGTTGAAGGAATCCACAAATAAAAAAAGGAATGAGATGGCATCCAATTATCATTATTTGGTGCTTATATTTTCGGCGTACATCCAACTGAAGTTATGAGGCTTTGCGCCAAAGCGGATTCATTAAATTGCCAACACGCACACCGTTAGAGTTTTCACACTTCACAAAGAGTACAACTGGCATACCATCAGAAACAGTAAAGCTTTTATAAGAAGAAGCGGAAAAAATGGACTGTTTCTAGAGGACTGGAAATCTTGGGTTGGCTTATTGTTTGATGAGATCAGAATTAAGGTAGATCTTGTGAACTGATTGGCTTTGTGGATTTGGAATCGGTTGGCAATGATATTCTTAACCTATAAAATCAATTGAAAAAGACTGACAATTAGCTTAATACATGTAAGTTGTAATGGTACTTGGACTCTCAACTAATCTCAAGTTTCCATAAGCTGGATATGCCACCAATAGTATTACAGCAGACTTCCTTTATCCGATTATTTGGAAAGCAGTGTTGTATGTAGAAAAGTGTGCAAAATTAAAAGTACTATGCATCACATGTGACGGTGCCTCATCTAACATGAAGTTTTTTAAGCTGCATGATGATGACAGAAATGACAAAAGCTACTACACAGTCAATCCCCATGATTTCAACAGAAAGATATTCTTCATATCAGATGCCCTATAAAAATTCAAGAAGACTGGGCACCAACAATAAAAATATTTGCTGGCGGCATTTTGTCAGGTTGTATGAAGAACATTGCCAAGCAAGTGTATATTCCCCATGCCCTAAATTAACACATGCCCATGTCAATCTCAATGCTTTCAGCATAATGGAAGCTTACCTAGCCGCAAAGGTCATCTCCGGAACTGTTGCGAATACCCTTGAGCATACGTATAGGGAAGAAGTTGAAGAAACTGTTGTTTTTCTTAAGAAACTTTGACAAGTACTTCGATTGTTTAAATGTATGGAGTCTGTATTTGGGGAGAAAAAAAATATTGACCCATACACAAGTTCCCAGGATATTCGCCTTAACTGGCTAAAAGGACCCTTTTTAAACTATTTATCCAAACGGCGGGATGATGTAATGAGCCGGGATGGCAATTTCTCACAAAGCCAGAGAAATGCAATGATGCTGTCATAGCAGAACTTGTTTTACTGCAGTGTCCGAGAGGTAATTGTTTTACTGCAGTGCCCGAGAGGTAATGATTTGTTTCATTTTAAAGTAAAATATCTTCAATTTCTACGCTGTATGAACTCAGAGCACAATCTTAGCACACGCTTTATATAAAATATACAAACATCAATAATGTTTCTGCTTCGGAATAAAAATCCTACGGTAGGGGACGCCGCATTGGTGGTAACTCGGTACGATTCGTAACCGGCTTGCATGTGCCCTTGGCTCGGATTTTTGTATGGAATGTTGCTTTATACTTTCTAAGGAAAGTAAAATTGGATGGAATATTACGGTCGTAGAAGAAGCAATGGAGTTCGTCTCCAAGCGGACACCGATGAGGCCCGTGCTGTTCGAAATGAACAAAGACAATGGCTTTATCAGAAAGCACTGCCAGCTTCAAATGTGAGAGACCTTGCTGAAGAAGCTGCTGAAGATGAAAGGGGATATTGCCAGCAAACCGCATCTGTTGGGTCAATTTACCCTACAGTTTGACCAGTTTAAGTAAGTTTGTTAGTTTTCATTAATTCTATTCAACTTTCATATTTATTAAGAAGTTTATAAAATTCAATTATACAAACATCGATGTCAGAAAATTAGCGATTCATTTGGGTGATGTAGTTTGTATATAATTTCTGGTTAATACAATCTGAAGCATTCGAAAATGTGTATCTCATCAGATTCGATCGCGGCATTGCTCTCTCGACCCGCTACCAAACAATCCGGAGAAGGGCCCGGTAACCAACCTCGGAGGATATCTGGATCGGTAATAAAAGGGAAGTGTGCTAAACGGCACCACAATTTGAAAAGCTACCAGGAGAAGTATGGCGCAATAAAAAAGTCGAGGATGGAATGAATCGCCGAAGCGATGGCATACCGATGAGCAAACTTTTACCTGCTCAAACAAAAGGAGCACATACATTAAGTCGCTATATCTCTCCGGAGGTATTGAACCTGCACGCAAAAAATATCGCGGTGCCAAGTTTCCGGATGTAGAATCAGCAATTTTGGAGTGATTCATCAACAATCACGTCACGGGATTGTTTGTCAGAAAATCAGCGGTGAGGCCAACTCTGTTGACTCGACTTCCGGTGATTATGAGACCTGGCAGGTGCGTCAATATTGTCGGAAACGTTTGCAGACGATATATTCAATGCAGGCGAGACTGCAATATTCTTCAAAGCAGGTCTGGTTCCGAATCTCCATGATGAAAGCAACATAATGGATGAAAACGACCCAGATGATAAAATCCCGTGCGTCTCGCCGCCGTCATTGGACCAATAACCATGGACGAATACATCGACATCGACAAGAATATCCCGACATCCGAGAACATTGATGACGACGACATAATCAAGGAACTCCTAGACCAGCGAACAGCAGACAAAGCGGTGTATTTGGAACAGCAGACAGATGGAAGCGAATTCTACTGCATTAACAAACTGGATGGATTCATGACTAAGAAACACATCAATGGAATCAACAGAGTGCAGCAAGACATCACATCATTCTTTAAAAAATATACCGAACGATACTGAGTAAACAATATGTAATTTCAGTGCTATTTAAACATGCCTTTTATAAACTGTGCTATATTCCTAATGCATACATGTGTAATGCATACATGTGCTGTCATTCTATTTTAAAAGTTGTATGCTGTTTTAATTAAGAAGTATGAAAACAAACTATTTGTCAATTATTAAACAGTAAGTCAACAATTTTTTTGGATACGAACGATAACTCAAACCAAGTGTATCGTATTGGTAACGTGTAAATGACATTGCAATATTCACGACTTAGTATTTCACATCATCAATATATCGCGAACGCTATCACTTGCGGAAAATTGTTAATCCGAAACATCGCTATTCCGTATTAAGTAATTTGTTGGGTCCCTTTGATTCCGTATTAACGGTGTTCAATTGTAGTTTGCAAGATCATAGAGTACAACATAAGTATATGGGTAGTATGCCTCGAGTGCGCCAAAATCCTCGATTCGACACATGTTTTAAACGGTACCTGCAAAACGTATGTGAAATGATAAGTGTATTCAGGTCTATGAAAATAGTTTAATTAAGTCATATTAAAAAAGTTGCAATAGTCTAAATATGGAAAAAAATAGCATTTATCTTTCAATACCTTTACTTAAACTAATGACCAATTTTAAATTGAATATAACATCCTGCATGATTTTGCAGTGTTTATGACATGACTTCAACTAGAAATTTGTAACATAACGCACAACAAAAAGCCGCTAATGATTTGAATTATTATCAGTATTTGCAAATGAACAGACTTATTTACACAAGTGCAGACGGTTATGCAATAATATTTCTAAACAGGTAAATCTTACATTTTTCAACAGAGACCAGAACTAATATTCCGACTCCTACTTCAACAAGTCCATCTACTGCATCTAGAACTGCCATGACTGGTGAAGCTTCACGTGTGGCAGCTAGCTTAGGTATTGAGTTTTTTCCGTTTTATTTAAATAAAAAATGTCTTGTTGTAGTGATATTTGATCGCATTGGTACCATTTATGGCATCGTTCATTTGTTTATATTATAAGCAGTGAACTTCTAAACCATTTAATGAACATATAATCAGTGATATTACACATATGTGTCGAAAGAGCAATAATATTTGTCCCATCTACTGGCCCAAGTCAGTTATGATGTACATTTATAAAAATGAGTTGAAATTATCTCCGAAAAGAGGGGTTGAATTGCACTGGCCGTTTGAAACGTGATAACTTTGGCATGAGAATCTTAAATGCCCACTTGAGGGGTTCCAAGATGTACAGCTTACAGCTTCTGGCTTTTAAAACAAATTGAGGCGTGTTGTGGATGTCAGCACTACGTAGTTCTTTGCCTCTGATTATCTTCAGTGTCCCTTATTCAAAAGGAAAGTGATTGCATCGAATCACAACATAATGTCAGTAAGACATTGCAAAGCAACATGTTTTCCCATGAATTCTCACTTCCATGAAGGTATATGATTTGCAAGTTGTCCGGCTTCTACGTGAAAGAGGTCGGGGCAAAAGTTCATCGTAGATCCAAAAGAAGCTGCATGAAGGACATAGTGAAGAATTGATTTAAAAAAACTGCACACTATCTTTCAGACTGCATGGCACTGATGAAAGCATCATCAAGAGGATTTTACTTGCCAACATCCTCCAACCATGCTCGAGTGCCACAGTTTCGCAGGCTCATGCAGATCTACATCCAGGACGTTTTTTTCCGCCTTGATCAGACTAAAGCAGAGGTGACATCTGTCTTTGGGCGTAATCTGGAGACGGATTCGACAAAGAAAATTGTGGGAAAGTTGGGTGGCCCAGTTCGCGGAACAGCTCTTTGGGCAAGCAACATTGACAATGAGGATGGCCAAGTTTTGATGTCAGTGTTGACGGCTGGAGAAGGGCATGGGCTGTGTTGATGACAAAAGGAGTATTGAAAAGGTACAATGCTGCTGCCGCTGAACGCCCCGATGTCCTCTAAGTGGACCGAGACTGCTGACGTTCCTTCTCGGTCAGAACTCTCTTTCACCAGTGATAGGACGTCCCTATTTGCCTGGGCATTTGGAATTTCACGAGGAGAATGTCAGGAGGATGCACTACTGATTCTCATCTGCTGTATGGATTTTTGATGAAAAACATCAGTAGATGCATCTTCGTGTGGGGTAAGTATGATCTGGAAGCTCTGAAGGATGCCACGCGGGGGGAACTGATGTTAAAGCAGGTCCACCTGAATGATGATGTTGATCTGCTTAGCCATATCAGCAAGCAGGAGCATGCTCTTCATTGTCAGCTGACAACTCGCGGGGCAGACACCACTGCCGAATTCATTACCAAACTCCTGGAAGGTTACATTAATGCTAAGAATACCTTTGGTGTTTCATTACTTAGAGCTCAAGTGATGGATATCATTTGGGCAAAACAACAGAAACACATCCCAAGATCCGCCAGGAATTCAGCTGTACTTTAAAACCGGCTGCTTGAAAAAGGGTTCTACAGTGCTGCCAATATTCTGATGTGCCAGAGGCTCCACATCGTTTGATTGTTTTCACTCCCACATGAATAGATTTATTCTAGGTATGTAGAAATTCCCACAAAATGCAATACATGCTCCAATTATTTCATAACATAGTTCAGCATAATTATGAAAAAATGTTTTTCACTTTTTTGTTACCAATAATGCAAGCCATAGCCATAGTATATGCACTAAAAACCTATATTGTTTCTTTCAACTATCCAGGAACACTTGCTAATGATGTGCTTTTCAAAGCATATATTGTCGAGGGTCTTTCGATGTGGAACCAGAATAGGCGTGATGATGCAACCTTGGCTGCCAAAGCTGCGCCAAACAGCTATAGCAAGTTTTTGCGCGGGACCAAAAACCAGCTGAGCGAAGCAGTCCTTGGTCGAAAGATACTTGGATCTGTAGAAGGCACTCGAAAGTATACAGGTATATAATATCAATATAATATTTATGAATAAATTGAGAAGTTCTGGTTTATAAGGTTTTCTGTTGTTAGAAAGATAACTTTTATGAAGTTTGGTGTCATCTTAAATCACAGAATTAACCTTGACCTTCAAAGTATCCCCTTTTATAACAAATGTAGACAGAGATACTGTATAAATGGTTATGTTCGCTGGTCAAAAACTTCGCGAATTGAAGATTTCCGATGTTTAGATGGCAGAAATGTTCGCGAATTCAAACAATATGACTGTGCGTAATATTCACACGTTAAGAAGACGATGCTCGAGTTTCTGGATTCGATAACGATTCCCTACATTGAGTCCGTTAGTGAAATTCTGCGAATTGAAAGGTATGTTGTCAATTTTTAGTAATCAGTTACTCAGGTTTCATAAATAATAATAACTCATCTAAATATAAAGGTATAGCAATCTCAGTTTGATAACAGTTATTTTTGTGCAGTTCAAAACTGTACAATACACATTTCATTTAAAACTGATACGTGGTAACAAAGAAACAGTCGCTATGCCATGCTTTATCACAATAGAGGTGTGAAAACTAATTTGTAGCTTTTGTTTGTTTGTACAAATGTGATCAAGCTGCTCTGGCTATATTTGACGTTTTCAAGGCACACCGCAGTGAGTCCATGTTAGAGAAACTCAAGGCAAATAACGTCAAGGTTGTTTTCGTCACACCGTCATGTACAGATCAACTGCAGCCTCTCGATGCAATTCCAAACAAAATCTTCATGAAATCAATATTTCAGACTTATTTTTATGACTGCGTTGCCTATAAAGTGAAACACAACCAGTCTGTGAACGACATTGACATAAATAATCTTTTGAAAAGTGCGGAATTTAAAAGTTTGATCAATATCTTGCATTTTGCATTTATTAAAACATGTTTGTGTACATAATGTTAGTAATAATATTAGTTTACTTTATTGAATTTATTTGCATTTTGCCAATATCTGATGGCGTGGATATTTACGCTGGTCAATATATTCGCAAATTTTGTCAATTCGCAAACATTTTTACATTACAGTATATGCTTTGCAATAATCCAATTCAACTTAAACATGTATTTAGGCTAAAATAGTATAGTTTTCAAGTTTTCCAGTTATATTGGCAATATCGGCAACACAAGAGCCTTTTGCCATGAACAAGTAACATAAAACATTAGTGAGATGCACACAAAATACAAAAACCAAATGACGACCAAATTAACATTGATTCGGTGGGTTTGGAACAGGAACCAAAGGGCAATAAAAACGGCGACCAATCTAGGAACGGCGACGAGTAGCGGGGCGGGGGGGGGGGCATATGTAAATGCAGTGTCATGGAATATAAATGGCCTTTCACGTGATTAAATATTGTTTTTGAATAAGCTGTGCAATTATGATGTAATATTTTTATATGAATCATGGGGCAATTTAGATTCTTGCTATGATATTGAAGGATATAAATGTTTGTAATTTTACAGAAAGTTTCAACATAAGCGGGCTAAACGATGTAGTGGCGGTCTCATATTATACATTAAGAACTCGATTTACAAGAGAGATGATATAGTTTTGAATAAACACGATACTAATGTGTGGTTAAAGCTATCTAAAGATTTATTTTGTTTGGATAGTGATATATATTTAGCTGGGCTTTACATATTGCAAGAAAATTCGCAAGCATATAATATTGTAAATATTGATCTTTTTCGATTTAATACAACAATATATTGAGACTTTAATCTCAAGGCAGAGTTTTATTAGTAGGTGACTGGAATGCGAGAGTGGGAAATAAACGCGACTATATTGTGTAATAGATTTGTCAATTTTATAGATTACGAAGATTTTGTACCCGATTCTGTTTTGTACAGAAGTTCTTTTGATAATGTTAATAACCAATTTGGGTTAAAATTATTATATTTAATATGTAAATCCACTGCCTTGCGTGTAGCTAACGATCGGTTATTTCATGCGACGGGATTATTTAAATTCATGAGTCACGTGGGATCAAGTGTCATATATTATTTGATTATGAAAGAGTATGATTTTCATTGTATTGATAAGTTTAGTGCCAACAACTTAAGTGAATGGTCTGTTTATTGTTCACTGGCATTTGTTATCAAAACAAATAGTGATGTATGTTTTGTGGAGCCACAATCCGAGTATATAAAAAAAACAATGGGATGACAATTTGAAAAATGATTTTCGCCGTGGGCTGTTTGGCAAATTAATAGATTTTAATTATTTGATAAATAATATTAATATGCAAAATGCCGAAATAATTGAAAATATTGTTCAACATTTTACAAGTATAATTAGAGGCGTCGCAGACCCGTTATATAGTAAAAATGTTCGAGGTAGTAATCCAAATCGTCCACAAAATAGTCATTTTAAAAGGTTTGATTAGTTTGATTTAGAGTGCCGGATATGTATTTATGAGTACTCTCTTAAAAGTATGGGTTGAGTTCATCTGTTTCGAGTAATTGACAAACTAGGATAGGAATATGAATTAAACTGTAATAAAAATGATGTCAGCAGGTTAAGTATATTAGACTATAAACTAGCCTTCAAGCATATGATTAAAATAAAACGTATAATATATGAAAATAAAAAGATAAAAGGAAATAGTAAGGCTAAGACACTCTAAGCCTTTTTTGGAAATTATTTAAAAAGCCTAAAACAGCTCTAGATAATGATTTTAACAGTAATTTTTTATCATTGCAAAATGATATACATTCTGCTGAAAACTATGAGGCGGGCGATTTTACCAACAACCATGATTTTGAAAATTTAAATTGTAAGTTTGAGGAGCTAGCTAACCCTATTACATATGAAGAAATTTTAAAGGTCATTAGATCACTTAAGAGGGGAAAAGCATTTGGAGGCGATCAATTATTAAATGATTATTTTATCGAGTCAGATGGTATTTTGTCTACCAATCTTGTTGATTTATTTAATGTTTTTCTCGATTCTGGTCATTTCCCCCTAGAGTGGTCTAAAGGCATTATCGGTATATCGAATAAACGAATAAACATAAACACCTGGGCAGAAAATAATGACGTACTCAGCGATTCTCAATTTGGATTTCGAAAGGGTCGGTCTTCTACAGATGCTATTTTTTGTTTTCAATGCAATTGTGCAAAAACTGTTATACAATAATTGTACTGTGCCTTTATTGATATGAAACTCGCCTTTGATAGTGTTAATTTAAATAGCCTCGGGTTAAATGTTATATAGATCAGGAGTTGATGGAAAAATGCTCAGAATTGTTAAAAATATGTATGCAAATGTCAAATCATATGTAAAAAAATCGTAGTTCGCTGTCCGAATATTTTGATTGTGTTGTCGGCCTTTAGCAAGGGGAGATAATGTCCCCGATAGTATTTGCCGTTTTCGTTGATGACCTTTAGCTATATTTAGAACGGGATCCGCTATGCGGACTAACGATGGACGACATTACTATTATTTTGAACCAAGAAACCATTGCAGTGAAGTGTCTTAAGGCACTTAATGTACTTATTAACAAGAGATTATTGTCACTGACAATGGATGCTGTTGAGGCAGTTTTAAGATCATGCCATTCAAAGTGTGAGGATAGAGTGTGTTATGACCATGACCTTTGACTATTTAGTCAAAATCCATAGGAATCATCAGCTGGTCACCAAAAACCTAATGTCAAGTTTGAGGACTACGGGTGCAGGAATAGTCAATATTTCACACAGACAAGCTTTTTTCGATCAAGGTCACGGTGACCTTTACCTTTGGCCCGACGACCACCAAAACAATAGGGGTCATCTACAGGTCAGACATAAGCCAAAGTCAGTTTGAGGGCCATTGATGCAGGCATTGTCGAGTAATCACTCGAAACATTTTCGCATTCAAGGTCACTGTGACCTTGACCATATGACTCCTAAAATAATCTAATGATTAGGCACAACTTCCATATCAAGTTTGATGACCATAGGTCTAGGCATTGTTGAGTTATCACTCGGACAAGCTTTAAAATTCTTCCAGGAAGCCTTTGTTTATAATCATTTAATGAAAGTGTTAAAAGGAGAAAAAGCAAGATCGATTTAATGCTAGAATGATTTTCTACATTCTTTTAGGCGGGGAACGGCCTCTTTAGACAATCAATTTAGGGTCGTCTGCCGACATTCAGCTCTTGGGGGATTGACGTTCAGATACATACAAATCATATCTGGAGTATTCAATTCATGATAAAATTGGAATAGGAAAAGTTATTGCACTTAGATGGTTCTGAATGCATTTAAGAGTGAGTATTAAAGTGATCCATTAAATTTATTTTATCCTTTGTTCTAACCGGTGCTGGGGTTACCCCCACTGGACAAGAATAGCAGGAATCACCATGATATTCGGTTCTCAAATGCAGTCATCAGCAAACATTGTTTTGAAATCGCGTTTGTTTATTGTTAAAGAAAACACCGTGTTGTGAGATGCAAATTTGAATTTGTCGGTGTAAAACCATTCTTATGAATAATGTAATGGATTGTTAACTCCCAGTTCTCAAACAAGTTATATTTTTCGGGACATGTTATGTTAACAGTTGCCGGACAATTGCGTGTTAAAGGTTATAACAATGCTGACTAACATGATAATACATCACCAATAGTGAAAAGTACAGATCAATTGATTCAAATAATATAAAAATGAGACAAATATATGCTCTTTATCGACAAATAGCGTTAGCAAAGCTGTCAAAAATGTGGTTTGAATATGTTTTACCAATATCTTAATCTGTGATTAAGTCCCTTTAACAAATCTTATTAGTTTTTAGAAATGGATTATACTGGTAATCGATTTTTAAATTATCTCCAGATGTGTATAAGTATATGATGGTCACCATTTGGTGTTTGTTCAACAATAATTGATAATAAAAGCGACACAACCTCCGCTTTCCCGCAGAAGGCTATCAGTAACGAATTGGAAGGTGGTTATCAGCTGAAGGACGCTTTGACATTGGCATTCGAGTTAACGACGTAGGAAAGAGTATTCTTAATGAAGAAGGTCGATTCATTTATCGACCAAGGCCATCACAGAAGTTTAATTATAACGTATTTAAGGTAACTTTAAAAGCTAGGTACGATGAGCCCATAGGTTGTATTGTTATTCTGGGCAATTTTTAAAACCGTTTTAGACAAAACGGCGAGTACGTTAGACAGAACGCATGTGCATTACAATAGGGAATGGAAACCCAGTGCCTAGGCGAGAGTTGCGAAGCAAAATTGTACACATTGACTGGTCAGTTCGTGAGTGGAATAGAAAGTCTGAGTATCTTCATTTAAATGTTTATTTCTCGCGGACCGATGTCTGACAAATTTTGGTAGAAAAAGCCAAATTGTTTGAGTCTGTAAAAGGGAGTGCATTTCACATAAAAAACTAGCGAAATTGAATACGCTGTTCCAAGGTATAAAGAATGTGCGTACGGGCATACCGAGCAATTTTAATCACAATCCCTAATTTACAAACCAAAATATGCGAAATAATGCACCGTTCAATTTAATCCCTAGTTTCACGTCCGGTCAACAGCAACCTCATTCACCATTTTCAGAACCATTTAGTACTAGGTCGGATTATACATCGATTTGTTTTGTAACGGATTCTACAACACACTATAACGGAAGTCTATAACGAAGATTAATTGTTGGGTACATGCTACTATATTTTCCGTTTATCTAATGCTATAAAAGTTAACCACATTTATCTGAATTTTATGTAGACAGGTTAACTCCACCCCAGCAGTCCGTTTTGTTTTGTCACTTGTGCTGTCCATGCAATTGTCATTCGTTCAGTCTTATGTAATCTTCATGTATGTACAATGTTCTGTATGGGGTGATGTTTTAAATGTGTTTTATATATTTAATTCAAAATTTCATTGGACGATATTTATATCGTCACTGCACCACGCTAACTTTCTCCATTCCTCTAACCACTCCTGATCTGAACTTCAAACTGTAAAGTTTGAAGGTATTTTACTACAGTATTACTCAGTTTATCGCAAAACTATTTATTCTTCTAAATATTATATGTATATCGTATCATATCCTGGCGAGTTATTTTGTTTTATTACACAGATAAAGATTAGTAGATAATATCTAAATAATTATTAAACACATTTGTATTTCTATTATGTTCCATTACACGGGCGTGGTCATTGTATTGTAACCTGTATTATGTATTTTTAACATTGGTCTTGTGTTCTATTCAAATATATTATGTTTTTAGTTTTCTATAATAAATGTTAAGTTTATAGGTTTAAATAACCACAATAAATAAACCAGAACCCCGAGAAGTGTTTAGCATCAGCTGGCTCTTAATAACTGTATATGTAAATCTTGTTAATTTCATTTTCATCGTAAATTATTCGTTGGCAAATGTGCTTATTTAGGAAATAAAATGTGATAGATTACTTCAGGTAGCTTGTTTGAATAAATATTGTCATGAAAATGTTTTATAAATACCAACCTGTCGGATTGGTATAAAATTGTTTAGCTTTGTATTTAAATTGATTGAATAACCAAATTAAACTGTGCTATGTATTTTAATGTTCATATTTTACAAACCATACTTGGATCGGTTTAACTACTTAAACCGACGTCAGCAGCTTTGTTAAGAGATTGCTTGGGTTTCCTGTGGACCATTCACCACCACTCGTGAAATAAGACGGTTCGGTTACAGTTTCAATTGTAATGGCCAAGGTCAAAAAGCACGTAGGTGTCCGTTCAGTCAGCCAAAACAACAATAGTCAGTCCATACAGATATGTTCTTAAGAAACAAATGTGCAACCAATAGAAGCAAAGTTCTAGATATCAGTTCGAACAAGACTACAACGTCCGTTAAAAGACTCAATATGAATTATCCAGTGTTGCAACGAACATTTTACAATGAAAATAACGAACGGGTCTCCGCTAGGCAGAATCACAACAATTGCAACATTCCGTTGCAAAACAAACAACCGTTGCTTTGGAAAGGGCGGGAGTAATACTTCGATGTTGTTAAGAAGATTATCAAGGTTTTTAAGCATTTAAGCATTGCAAATACTATTTTTGTTTTTATTTTACTTTTAAGACGGTTTTTACTTGACTTGTTGAATTGAAATTATGTACCATAATAAAGAAAATATATCGAGTAAAAGATGATTACCACTACAATATCATTTTGCACTTTTCACTGTATTTTTTCAGTACGTTTACATAAGTTGTTCAAGCTTAAATCTTGCCACTTTGTGTACATTGTTTTCACTTTTTCTTGCATAATTTGCTACCGTTTTGGTGGTCGTGGTTGTTGTCTAGCACTAAATGTATTTTTACTATTATACATAACACATCTGTCTTCTTTCTTTTCAGCCTTTTCACATGCTGCCACATCCTTCCGCAATTGATCTCTCATTCTATCGACTATCCTTTCAATTTTAGAACCTTTGTTAAACTCCAATTGGCGGAGCACATCATAAGGTAACTTTGACCGTATCATAGCAACAAAAACATGCTGGTTCACATTTTTTTCCAGACTTCTGGGTTTTGAATATGTCTTTCGACATTATCTACAAACATCCTCAAACTATCAACATTTGCATTCGGTGCTGAGATATTTATCAATTTTCTGTAGTGTAACTCCACTTAGTCTTGTTTATTGCCAAACCTTTCTTTTAATATAGCTATCGGTACATCATATTTTTCTTTTGATAAGGCCAAACCTGCAATAACTTGCCTAGCCTCACCTACAAAATTTGTTTGTAGGTAATTGAACTCCTCAATAGTTTAGAGTTTTGTATTTTTCATTCAAAAGCATCAAAAAACTGAGTCCACTTCACTTTGTTTCCGTTAAACGTAACCAATTCCAGTTTTGGTAGTATAACTGAATTTGTATTTTGTTTCTCCTTTTGTTCCTCTTTACGTAATTGATAATTTTGATGTTCCATTTGTCTGAACATCAACTCTTGCATTTGGTGTCGCAATTGAATCAGTTGTTGGTTTTCTTTTTTTTCTGAAAGACCTTTTTGCGTCCTCTTTTTCTCTTTTTTCACTTTTTCCTTCAAACTATCAATGAATTGCTCTAAATCTATTAATTAATTTTCAACATCATGGAAACTTTTGAAATCTTCATCTACTACATGTTCCATATATTTCTGTACCTGTATCCCTTAAAGCACTCAAACATTTAATTTTCTAACTTTCATCTGTATTTCTTTAATAACTTTGAAGTTTTATTGGCACTGGCGACATACTTTACAATATAACTTCTTTGCACTGTCAGGCTCTTTACTAAGTGTGTTGCGATATCTGGTCCTCACAGTTTTAAGAAAGGGTAAGTGAGCCATTGTTGCCTTTAACACACTGTTACAGAAGCAAATGATTTGGTAACACTTACATTTCACAACACATCAGTTACATCAATTTTTATACAAATCTTTTATTTGAGCATACCAAGCAACTCAGTTATGCGTTTGTTTATTAATTCTATATACCCCAGTTATGTAAGTTAGGTTCATATCTGGAAGAAGTTTCTTAAATGTATTTATTTTATTCCAATGCTAATTAAAACACTTCACACTTTGAATCCCCGATACTATTCCGGGTTCCGGCACCAAACAATGTAGCAATGTTTATATTTGTCTTTATATAAGACTGAAATTAGACACCTTTAAATCGCTCGAACCGGAAAGATAATTTTGTTTCGTATAACAACAAAGTAACTGAACGAAATAAACATTTCAACTGTCTTTATTGTCCTATTTTCTTAAACACGTTTTGTAAGTATCAATATAAATCCAAAAGAACATCCAACTTTGTTAGTTCAAATACCGAAAGAAGAAATTGGACTAACAATCTGGTCTTCCTATGCTTCAGTAAATATAGTAACAAGTTACAATAATTTACCCGGGAAACACGTTGAATACAATAGATGGAAACCCCGTGCAGTTACAAAACCACGTGAAGTTCCGACAGGGCAATAAAATACATCAGACTACGGCGGAGATAAATCAATTAATCTTGTGATATTTACGACAAATGCAAACAAAAGTGAACATTCAGCTGAACAAGGCATTTAACATAACATAACATAACAAAGTTTATTCAGATGTAAGCATGTACAGCTTATTATTATCAATAACACAATTTTTCAAATATACATGTATGTAAATGGTATGCAGTCAAACAATAACATAGATAATGATAGAAACACAGAAAACAAAATAATAAGTTACTTGGTATGAGAGTGTATAATGCAAAATATAACATGTCACACAGGAATTTAAATGTTTGACAATTGTTGATCGGATAGAAATTGCCAAGAATTTATTCCTGTTGGATTACCGATTTAATTACGACCATGGATTACACCGATACACGTAGCAGAGCTTGTCAGGAACATGCAACAGGTATGATTATTTTGTAAAAACACAATTCAGTAAAATTTATCAAACAGATAAAAGGAAAATATCAATTTCATAAACTTATGACATGCAGTTGACCAGTTTAGAAATCGCTATGGCTGAGTGAGATATTGTCACTGAAAAGATGGATGGGGTGTCTGTGAGCCACAACCATGGCTGAGTGAGAGGTTTTGACTGAGATCAAAGGATGGGAACACCTTTCAATTATCAACACGCTGGTTGAGATATTAAAACTAAAACGATTTACAGGAATTGTGTGACAGGTGCACTCTTGTGCCATGCAACACCACTTTTTTGTGACAGTTTGTTTTTAAATTAAGAAGTTGGACGAGAAGGGTGCGGGAGGGGTATCCACTCCTGCCAAGTGAAACCATGGCGGAGCGCGAGATTATGACTGCAAAGATAAATGGACGGTTGCAGTCCGACACCATGATCAAAACATGGGAACACCTTTCAATTACCAACACGCTGGTTGAGAGATTGAAACTAAACAGATATACAGAAATTGTGTGACAGGTGAACTCTTGTGCCATGCAACACAACTTTTGTGTGACAGATATGTGGACGGTTGCGGTCCGACACTATGGCTTTGTGAGTGATTGTGAGTGTAAAGATGAATGATTTTGCTTGGATCCACAGATTGTGCGAAAGATTGTAAATAAATAGTGCGGGGTGACCCCTCGTGCCAAGCAACAATATGGGGGATGAGAGATTATGACTGAATATATTGAGAGGGAACTAGTGGGCTGACACCATGCCATCTAATACCGTGTTTGTGTGACAGTTTTACTCAAAAGTTAGACGGGAAAGGTGCGGTAGGGTTGTCCCCTCATGCCAAAAAACGGTATGGCTGAGTGAGAAATTGTGATTGAAAAAAGTGGTAGGATGGGTACGGACCAACATCATGGCCATTTCAGATATTCAGAAAATAAGGATGGACAAGGTGTCAACACCTCTCAACAAACAGCAGGGGTGACAGGTATATATATACCTAAATGGCCGTCAACGAGTCTTTTGACAATTGTGTTTTACTATGGCAGACTCCAGACGTCCACCATCCTAGAAAAATAAAGCTCCTTGCGCTGAGAATCCTCGCGTCCAAAATTTTGCTGATTGAAAGAAAAATGGGCGGTGGCTGGGTGATGGAGTTGCTGTGGGCCACAGATGGTGTGAAACATTGAAACTAAATAGTATGTCCAGGGTGTGGGGAAGGCAACCCATCCCGCCAAACACCACCATGTCTGAGTGAGAGTTGCCATTCCCTTTCCAGGAAACAACATGCCTTGGTTAGAGAATGCAGTGATTATTTTGGAATAATTTTTACCGCCTGTGCCTTGCAAATTTGGAAAAAGAGGACTTTGGGAAAAATACAAAATCAGGCCAAATCAGCTTATATATATATATATATATATATATATATATATATATATATATATATATATATATATATATATAATATATGTTTTAACTTTTTTATGCATACCTTATGCTGTGAAAGAATAAGTCTTGTCAAGATTTTGTTTATATTTTAAGAAATTAATTGCTTTTTTATTCATTGACGTAATCTGCATTTATCAAATTGGAAAAAAAATATAAAATTTCGGCAAAAAATGGACAGTTTTCGCAAGGGGAAACAGCCGTTACAAGGCAGTGAATTGCACCAAAAAATTCACTGTTAGGATATGTCAGATAAGCACAAATTTCAAACTTTTTTTCTGTATTTCAGAATGCATCCATGCCACCTGTTTTTTTACTTTACAGCTGTGGACTGATATTCAGCAATGCAGGTATTGCCATGTTATGTTTAACTGGAGGCAATACGTTTGGAAATAAACCAGACTTTTGTCAAGTTTTCCCTGAAAGAAATTAGAGAAGCTTCTTAACATATACAATTGCCAGTATGTTACTTGCTCTTTGATATGTACATTCGCCTGTTATTACATCAGTGTTTATTTCAATATTGTGCTCCGATTGGATTAGCGTGTCGGCATTTAACCATTGATATCGAGTTTAAATATCAGCTATTCTTAATCATATAAGCTCATTTATATACTGTTTGTTTCTTTCCTAAATGAATTTCTTTCATGTTGTTTGTCAACCGTTTTTGGTGCAGCTTTGAAATAATATCATTTTCTAATGAAACTGCTGACTTGTATTGGTCTTTGGTCTTTATTGTTCATCTATTCGCACATTTTGTTTGCTCTTTTAAGCAAACATTACATTAATTGCAAACAGGTATCAAAACTTACTTTGCATATGATTTACAGCTTATGAACAAGAAAAACATTTACTTTACAATCACAGCAACACAATGAGATCCCTTTCTAAAGAAATATTGCTACTTTTTGATTAATTCTTTAATTCATACAATCAATAATTCATGAAATATTCATTTATTTGAAGTTTATACATTGAAAAACTTGACATTTCTGAAGGCAAAAGAAATAAAAAGTGAGCGGGTTACATTGAAATTAGAACTTTTCCCCTTTATTCATTAAAGAAAAAACCTAAATACACTCAATGCCTTTAAGCAGATATACCATTTTTACAACTTTTTTATTTTTTGTCTTGGAAAAGGCAATTTTTTGCGTAAATATCTGCAAACAAATCAGTATGGATTGCTGACAAAAATCAAATCGTAAATTTTCATATTTCAAAAATTAATGTTTTATGGCTGAAACCGTTACTAAAGGTTGAAGAAAAATGCATAAATCATCAATTTTTGAACAAATATAAAAATCTGCGATCTATTTTTTTGTCAGCAGTCTTATATAACTGGCTTATATGGATTTTCGCAAAAATTATTTCGTTCCGAGACAAAAAAAATAATAAAAAGTTGTCAAAACGTTCAATCTGTGAGTGTGTAGATTTAAAAACACTAATTTATTGTTTATTTCTATAGTCAGCTTGGTTGCTGAAGCCACACAGGAATTTTCAAGGACAAGAACCAATCCTGGTCAAAACGTGGTCTTGTGATGGAATTTCAAATACCGTTCTCGGCAAGCATTTCCGAGGAAGGAATACCATCTTCAAGTTAGAAAGAATTTTAAGCATATGTGACCAGTCACGGGATTTTTTGCCCGAAACCACTTTTTGGGCGAAAATGAGATATGAGTAATTTCTGACAGTCCTATTCTTTAGGATAAAAGAACTGAAGAGAAAATTCAAAAATTCCTATTTTTAACGAAATAATGACAAAAACTAGAAGGGCACTTGTTTAAGAAACAGCTGGAAATTCGGTGAAGTTCAAGAATTTATTGAAACATTTGTATTCACAGATGCAATAAATATGCATTACTACTATATACACAATTCCCACATTATAACGACAACAACATATTTTCAAAACCATTCTCAATTATTATTGATAAAATAAATTAAAATTAATTGGTTACCATGGCAACCATTATTGAAAAAAGGCATTTTGGGGTTAAATTTGCATGTAAATATACAATAAATGTCATCTGAAGCATTCAGTAATAATTGATTTGTTAATTGATATCCTCAAACCTTATTGTACCTGGTGTATGTATTTGACAAATGTCAGAATAAATAAAAACTGTTCGCCAAGTACCGTAGTTTATTGGAAACTTTTCACAATAAATTTACATTAGGTTGTAACTTGCACCTTATACAAACCAATGTATATCTGGAGGTTAAAGGATGTAACCACTGAAATTTACTATACTTTATCTTATTTGAATGGTCTTTAAGGGTTTGTTTTTATCCTGGTTACCATGGCAACAGGCACAAACATGATTATAATCACACCAACTTTACCAATTTACCTCAAATGTGATCATTGTATAGTTATTCATTGCTCATAAAACATGAAATGGTGGTTAATATACTCTTAATTTAATAAACATAACAATACTGCATAATTTACACTATTGTATAAAAAGATCAGTTAATAAATGGGCACATTTACAAAATGAAAACAATTAATTTAACATACTAACTACTTAGCATGTACACATCATTATGTAGTTTCAAGAAGTTCAATTGGTCACATAGTACATGACAAATGGTATTCTTGATGCTTATTCATAGGGTAAAAGTTAGAGCTAAAAATGTTTATAGGGTTCAGGAAGGTTTTTAAAATGAAGATATTGAAGAAAAACTGAAAGGTTGCTAAGGTACAGACTGTGAAGTAACTAATTTTGACAAACAATATTATAAATGTCTTTAACTCAAGCATTTATAGGCTTCAACTGCCAGCTTTTTTAAGTTTGTATTTATAATTGATAATCATATAGTGGTCTCCATTATGGCAGAAGAGTTCTACAAACAAAAGAGTGGGTGCAGCACCCTTCCATCACTCATTTGCTAAAACCGCAGTTTATCACTCGAAATCACTGGTAGCCTTATTTCACATAAACATGTTTCTATTGAATAAATAATTGTCAATAAAAATTGATACACGTTTTCATCAGCTCAGTAACGGATCATTCTCAAATCTTAGATTTAGTTTATAAAGATCACATATCAGTATACTGAAAAGTTTTTTTTCCAGTTATTTAAGGGATCAGAGCCTTTTTGCATCAAGTCCTTTTAGTTGGATGCGTTCAGGGTACTCTCCATGGAAAAACCATTGTTGTAGGCTTGTCAATTTTAACTTCAATCTCACTGTCCTTGACATGCTCTCTCATGAATTCACTCACTGGGTTGTCAGCTGAAGTTCTGCAAAATAATGTTCATATGTACAATACTAAGTGTTTGGAATAAATTATGCAAATTAACTTGAACATCAAAACTCACATCTGAATATGTGGAAATAATGACTAAAATTATTTTTGACTTCTGTTCATAGAATTACAAAACAGGCAGTGATACTGTCTGTAATACTTTTGTTATACCTGAAGTGATGATATTTCCTCAAGATTGGAATGGACTTCAGGGGTCACTTGGTGTACTCCAACCAGTCAAAGAATATAACCAGTTTGCCAAGGTCATCAATCCACAAAGGATGTGTGCTGCCTCCATTTGGTCTAAATAAATAAACATGTTGTTTATATTATGATATAATACCTATTGTTTTAACACAAGCTTTCTTTTAGTTTTACATAATAAGGTATTATAACCAACTTAAGTGTTTAAATAAAGTACCAAACTTCAATATTTTTATATATACAAAATCCTTTAATATGACTTTAAATCAACATTTAAAGCACCAAAATTAAAAAACAAAAACAAAAAAAAACAAACAACATTCTTACAACTTACCTTTGACAGACCAAATCTCAGACAGGACTGAACTTTATTTCACCTGCTTCCATTTAAGTTAATGCTATTTCTCTATGTAGCCCCTTCAGAATACATCAGACCCTTAAACATAGAATTACATACAATTTATTGAACTGATTGCCTTTAATCCATGCCATTTAGAGAAGTAAGTGAACAGATTTAAGCCAGAACTATTTCTATAAGACTAATGAGAATTCTGATTACTTGTATTGAAAAAATAATAAAAGTTACATTGTCTTGTTATTCTAATATTCTCATGTGTCAATATGCAGTGCATGTACTTCAACCCTGTTTTTGTAAATCATACCCAATGACTGCATTGTTTTTACTCTGCCCAACACAGTTGTCAACGTGCAGGTATGCAGATTCTTCTCCATATGGATGATGTTGAAAATGAGGTACCACACCATTGGCCAAATAATAGCTAAACCCTTATCACTGAGATAAATATCTGAGAACCTGAAAAAAACAAAAACACTTTGAAATAGAAAAGCTATTATTTTATGTTCAAGTAAGAATTTTGAATTAAGGTGATATAAAATATTTTAACAAGGGCGCTGCAGAGCATATGTGAGTGCTTCTCTGTTTTTTCAGTGAATCTACAAAATATATAGGTTTTCCATTAACCCTATAATAATTTAGTCAGATGGCAAAACTGTATTTACCACTCAATTTATAATAAAATTTACCATATGATTTACAGACACTTCAAAGCAGGGCCCTCTTGCTGTGCCTAGTATGGATAGAATACCTGCTCTGCATAGTCAAAGCTGTAATGGGTTGTTGTTCTATGTACAGCAGGTGCTTGACCTGAAATTTCACATTAGAGCATGATGTTCTAAAAATATGTATTTACAGAAATACAAATCTTTAACTGTTTATAGTTGGGGTGATGCCCTGGCAGATCAACATGTTAATAATATTGCATGCCAAAGAAAGTTCCTGGCAGTCTGAATGTCATGCATACTTAAAAAGCAGTTCTCTAATTATATAAAAACATTTCCCCCAATTGCATCAGTCTATTATTTTCATCATTATAGAAATTTATTTCAATTTACCTGAACCTCATGAGATGGTTTGTTATACACATCAATCAACATTACTAAAAAAAGTTCATCTACAAATTTAAATTCATCTTCAACATTGCTAAAAAGACAGTTAAACTGCAACTCAAAATTAATTCGTAAAATCCATCAATAATTGTATTGATAGTTGGCTGCGGTGAGATGATGAAAAAATGCTTATTTCCTTTTTCAGTCATCATAAGTATGCAAAAAGAAAATATCTGCTGGATTTTGTTTCTGTTTACATGTTCAATGTCAGACTGTCAAATTTCACTTCCGCTTTCTTTTCCTTCGATTAATTTCCTTCCATTTGACCGAATTTAGAATACATTGTATTAAATTAAAGATGTACACATTCGTAAAATTATATGCTTAAACAATGAAAACAATTCTACTTACCTAAAAATTCCTAATTTGATGTAAATGTCTTTGGTTCAGCTCGACCTACATCCTCTAATTTAGGTTAAAAAATAGCGCATGACAACTACGGGAGATAACACCGAAAGTAATATACAATACGAAAGAAAGTGGTTAAAAAACACTATTTCTATGAACATTACATTTTAAAGAATATATTTGACTGAACAATCTAGGGTGACAAAATGTTTAATGGTTCTTTTTACGATAAATACTTCGTTTCTTTATTATTCTTTACGCTTCAACTTTGCGCACGTTTTTCTCGAAATCGAGGCCAAAAGTCTCATGACGCGTCACATATATATGTAAAAAGCTACAGAAACATGCTCAGTAGCAAAAAGTTTAAACATAAACCCGGTTTAGTGGCAATGGGCAAACGCCAAAGACGTAGTATAGCAACCTCGTTTATAGAAACGTTGCAGAACATTGCCAAAAAGCTATATTAAGAACTATCTAAGATAAATTTGAGTGAAGGATCCTGGCATATTATGCGGTCTAAAAACTCATGAGTGATTAATAATTCAGTAATATAAATTACGTGAATGAAATCAAAACTGAGTGATTAGAAAAATGTACTACAACCTTTGTATAAAAAAGGTCTTCAACATGGCTAAGATTATGTAAACAAAAAACTACCGATCACAGTCTCTGTAAAACTGGAAATTATGACAACATCAAATGTAAGTGCGGAGCGACTTTTTACAGCTTCCACACGGCACTCACAAAACTGCTGTAAATATCAATATATATGCAAAAAGCTACAGAAACATGTTTGATTTCAACGCTTTAAAAATGCATCTGGGTACTCAATTAGTTCAGATTACTTCGGTATTGAGACGGCCATCCTACAATATGTCCAGGAAAGACGAGATAGTGGCGTGACAGTATCAACCCTTGATGTTTATCTAAAAGCAATAAAGTTGGCCAAAAAGCAGAATATTCAGTCAACATTCAAGGTATCACAGTCGTGGGTTGCCGGCTTCATAAAACGACTGAACCTCTCTATCCGCCGTCGTACCTGTGGTGACTTTATTTTAAACCACCTCAAGGTTATGACAACTCTAAGGTTCCGGCAATTTAACCACATCGATATTTTTACATGAAAAACAAACACACTGATTCGTTTAACATATTTTTATTTTTTTATTTTTATATGAGAACTAAACACAACTAATAATCCTTTTCATTATCTTTAAATATCCATTTTACAATCCTTTTTTATAACTTTTAATAGTTCTATATTCTTTTAAAACACTTTAACATCCTTAATTAGTTCGGTTTAGTCTAAAAAACTTGCTACATACGCCCAGTTTTTATACTGAATCTTGCCGGCCTATCTACCATGAACATCATGAACACCACATAGAAATCATGCTAAGGGCTCCGTCGGAGCTATGCAATGGAGGCAATTTAGGCGGGAAGATTCAACGGAGCAACGGAGCAATGCATATGATAAACTAATCTTTTACATATTACATTCAATTTGTTGAATATAGATATCGCGTGATTCTCGACACTCCTACCAGGGTGAGATAACAAGACAAAACATAAATTATCACAAATATGAAGACATATTATATCTAGAATGTCAATATATGTATAGAACAATATTTGAGCTTCTTGCTCAATGAAAATGAATTTAGTGTTACTTTATGTCCTATATGAAAACAATTCTATGTAATTAAATTTACTGTTAGTGTACGAGAAAATCTGACGATTGTCTCTAAAACTGGTCCGTTTGATGAATGTCAGTGTATACACTTTTGTCGATATGTTTGTGTCCATTGTATCCATGATTCTGCAGTCATTGGTATCATCGTCTAAACTAATTACAATTGGGTTATTAGCATTTTCACTGTCATCGGGTTTGATATTATCCACTTTGTTTCATTTTTACATGCACTCTTTGGTTTACTAGAATTATCATCTGAAATATCATATTTTGGGTCTAAAACTGTTACAAATGTTTTATTGCTAATGGTGCTTTCTGCACTGATCTTGTTTAAACTTGAAATGTCCTTAGTTTCATAATGTGTGGTATCCTTTGAATCAGAATTTAGATATCTGGTATCAAAATTATTGATGACATCATCGTAGTCACTTGAATTGTTTAATTCATCCATCTCCGCTAGTAAATCAAATATGTCGTCGTCATCAGAACTTACTTCTTCATAAAAAACTTTCTTTTTGTGTACACGTAATCCCTGTTGAATGTTTCGTAGCGTCTGATGCTAAACGCTTTGCTTTCACCAATTTAAACTTATGTATTAACACAAGATGTCTGCTGTAATAACTTATTACATAAGTCAAAAGCTTCCGGATGATTATGAATCTAAGGTCACAGACTTTCAGCGTTTCATTATCAAACAAAGACTGAAGACAGACTACCCATTGAGTCAGATCGGAAATGCAGATCAAACCGTACTCATGTTCGACATGCCGTCACTAAACACCTTACATACGAGGGGGTCGAAGACAGTAACAGTAAACACCACAGGCAATGAGAAGAACCGGTTTACCGTTATGTTGGCATGCACAGCCGACGGTGGCAAGCTACCCCCTTTCGTGGTATTTAGGAGAAATACCATACCTAAGGGTGTAAAATGGCCAGAGCGTATTCACGTTCGTGTCCAGGAAAATGGGTGGATGGACCAGGCCATGTGCTATGATTGGCTATCTACAGTACGGGATAAACGACCTGGTGCTGGCCTCCACCGCTCGTTGTCGGTTCTTGATGTGCACAGAGCCCATACCACACCAGGAATGAAAAAGGATGAGAGACACAAGAACGACATTGGCTGTAATCCCCGGTGGCTAGATTTCAATCCTACAGCGCCGATGAAAGTCGGCTTGCGTCGCAAGTGAAATGACTGCGCATGGATTGTGGATGCCTGGGAGCAGCTCGACCACAAAATCAGCATACATGCATTTAAGAAATGCAGTATATCTAACGCTCTGGAAGGACCAGAGGATGACGTACTTTGGGAGGATCATGTGAAACCAGCGGACACCCAACAGACGGAGGAAGAAGAAGAGGACTGCGATTTCTACAGTGACAAAACACCAGAGATGACGAAAGAAGAGATTGAAAGATTCTTCGATTGCACACAGACTGAGGGAATAAGACTTGTGCTATTGTTATTATGTGTGTTATTATGTGTGCTACTATGTACGCTATTTATTCAGTTTAAAAAGTCCAATACTGTCGCGAAGATCGCGATTTTTTTGGATATACTAAGTATTTGTATTACTCCGGTGAATATTATTCATATGTTTGATGGTATACTGTTTAATTTCTCCGGTACCATTGTAACCATTACGGAGTATATATATATTTTTTATTCTCCGGAATAACATGATTTCCACGTTATTTTCTGAACAGTTTACCGCGCACAATTTCTTGTTATTCACGAGCTAAATTTGGCGGGAAATTGTACTATATAAAGGCAGGCTTATTTTCTTGATTAGAGTTTTGCATTACAATATTTGTGCCATCTTGATTTGGTTTTTTGAACTTATTACCTTTGGAAACAGTGATGTGGATTAAAAGTGAACAAATTCTTTATGTGTTATTCAATATGTGTTTTATTAGTGAGATGAATAAACGAGAGAGAGAAAAATAATTCTTCAGTGTGGCTAAACACATATTGAATAACACATAAAGAATTTGTTCACTTTTAATCCACATCACTGTTTCCAAAGGTAATAAGTTCTTTATGTGTTATTCAATATGTGTTTTATTAGTGAGATGAATAAACGAGAGAGAGAAAAATAATTCTTCAGTGTGGCTAAACGAACACAAATTATGAAACAACAAAATCGTCGCCACGTTGAAATTGGTCCCGGGTTCCGGCACCAATTTCAATGTGGCGACGATTTTGTTGTTTCATAATTTGTGTTCGTTTAGCCACACTGAAGAATTATTTTTCTCTCTCTCGTTTATTCATCTCACTAATAAAACACATATTGAATAACACATAAAGAATTTGTTCAGCTTGACAAGATCGAGTTTCACAGATGTGTGTCTATTTCAGGTTTAAAACAGGCCAGAAAATATAGTTTGGTGTGCTTTTGTGACGCTTCATCGAAAGGATATGCTACGTGTATTTATTTATTACAACACAGCAACAATGATGTGAAATCAGATTTAATATTCAGTAAATGTCGACTTGCTCCAACAAAGGAATTATCTATCCCAAGACTTGAACTTCTGGCAGTACTTATTGGTGTAAGATGTTTTCAATTTGTAGAAACAGAGCTCAAATTGCCAATGAATACTGTAATTCTGATGACGGATTCACAATGTGTATTGCAATGGTTGTGTTCTAAAAAGGTGTTACCGATATTTATTGAAAACAGAGTAAAAGAAATCAGGCGCCACGAGAATGTCGCATTTCGTTATGTGAATACGAAAGAAAATCCAGCGGATCTTGCGAGTAGAGGATGCACAACTTCACATTTATGTGAAAACAAACTATGGTGGCATGGACCAGTGTGGTTACTACTACCGTGCGACAAATGGCCTGAGTATACAGATATGTCAGCCAAAGCAGAAACCGTTGCGTTTGACATAGAAGTGCGTGATTGTGATATGTTGTGTAATCAGTGTGATACAGGCGATGAAAGAGTTCTTGAAGCACTAGTTACAAACAGCAATTCGCCATTTGAAATTAACGAATACGAATATTCATCAGTTTTGAAATTAATCAGGGTCACAGCGTGGTGTCTAAGATTTGTTACAAATGTGCGAAGAAAACAAAGAGTCACTTATTGTCTAAGTACTGAAGAACTTCATAACGCAGAATTGTTGTGGTTAAAATATGTGCAACGAAAACATTATACTGAAGTGTTACATTCTATTTGTGATAAACGACCGAACAATTTTGCCAAACAATTGGATTTGTTTATTGATGAAAGTGGCTTATTGCGATGCGGTGGACGATTAGAAAACGCCAATTTCAGTGAAGCCACTCGAATGCCGATACTTTTACCTCCAAACGAGCGACTTACACATCTGTTGATAGAAAAAATACATAAAAAACTGTTTCATAGTGGAGTATCACAAACTTTAAGTGAAATACGTCAACAATTCTGGATACCTCGAGGTAGAGCTACAGTGAGCAAAATACTTAAAGGCTGTGTAGTGTGCCGAAAATCTGAAGGTGGTCCATACAAAACACCACTCATGGCGTCTCTACCACGTATACGTGTTTCCGAATCAACGCCATTTGCCAGAGTGGGGATTGATTACTTTGGGCCACTCCACATCAAGGACAATAAGGACATACAGAAAATCTGGGTATGTTTGTTTACTTGCCTTGTTACACGTGCCATACATCTTGAGCTTGTTCAAGATATGACAGCAAATTCATTCTTGATGTGTTTTAGAAGATTTGTTGCCATCCGTGGTACGCCTGTTGAAGTGATAAGTGATAATGCCAAACAGTTTAAAGCATCAAACGATACTATGAAGCTTATTTGGGGAAAACTAATTCAAAACAAAGACATCGTTGATTATGCCTCCAATAACAACATTAGATGGACATTTATCGTAGAAATGGCCCCTTGGATGGGTGGTTTCTATGAGCGATTAGTGGGTCTAGCCAAACGTGCTTTAAGAAAGACAATAGGTAGGAAATTGCTTTCTGTAGATCAAATGAGAACATTTCTAAAAGAATGTGAAGCTGTCATAAATTCACGACCATTAGTGTATGTTGGAGACGATTTGAAATCATCTATTCCAATCACACCAAGGCATTTTTTGTGTCTGAACCCATATACAGGCATACCGGACATTGACAGTGATGATAATGATCCAGAATATAAACCATATGAAAGCAACGCTGATAAATTGTTAAAATTATGGAAAAAGGGACAGCGTTTGATAAACATGTTTTGGAAAATGTGGCGTAATGAATATTTGTTAAGCTTAAGAGAAAGGACTCAAAACAAGTTAAAATCACGAAGAGTTCAATCAAACGTGTGTCCAAGTGTCGGTAGCGTGGTACTTATAAAGGATGACTTACCACGTGGACAATGGAAAATGGGCAAAATAACAAAATTGCAAATTAGCAATGATGGCCAAGTTCGATCAGTGGAACTGATAATGTCCTCTGGACGACTATTAAGGCGCCCTTTAAATCTGTTATATCCAGTAGAGGTGTCTTAGCAGTTATCGCTGAAAAAGTGCTAATATATTCATTTATCATAGGACATTAAGTAATATGAATGTACTTCTTCTTAGGGGAGGATCGCATATTAGCGAACATTAAGTTATAGTGTGCCTTTAAAAACTGACCCGGAGAAATCATTAAATAGTTATCCTCGTGCTTTACATGACCGGAGTATACACAGTGGTTTTTAAAGTCCGGAGTAACTATAACACAGGTCAATAATCGTTTTGCACGTGCTTTTCCGGAGTAAATCTACTGTCTATTTAGTGCACGGGATAATCGGGTATATGTAAAGTCTGCAGTATATATTTAGCAAATTTGAGTAATGTTGTGTTCATTTAAACCGTACTGTTAAAAGTGGCACTATAAGGAATGAATTCGTGTGGCAATTGCGGCAAGACGTACAAATACAGGAGGAACTTGAAAAGACACATAATGGAACGACATCTACCTGTTCGTCATTGGAAATGTGTTGTGGAAAACTGTTCTTCCAAATTAATTCGTCGTGGATTTTTGCTTGAACATCTCATACAGTGCCATCAATACACGCGTGATGATGCACGGACGGCAACGTTGTATGCGAAACGTGAAAACGAAAGGCCAGTGCAGAGCGTGTATGAGGATATATCTTCAGATGAGGATATTCTGAACATTCTCCAGCAGCAGTCATCAACAATCGACGTTGAAATGGCGTGTGACGTCATTGAACATTTTGACATTGGACAATTAGCGGCGTCTAGTGCAGCAGAAGTAAGTGATGATAGTGATGCTGATGTTATCGATAACGATGCTGTCGATGCTGTTATTGCTAGCACTACTGAAGGTGCTGTTGTCGTTGCAAACGATGATGATACAACCAACAATGCTGAAGTGCCTGATGTCGTTGCTTCGGTTGTCAACAATGATGCTGCTGATAGCATAGCTGATGATGATTCGGTTGCTGAAAGTGCTGGTGATGATGCTTTTTCTAGTATTGCTGACGTTGCTAGTGGAACTGATTTTGTTGCTGAAGATGCTGGTGATTTTGATGTCGCTAGCAATGCTGACGTCGCGGATGGTATTGCTGTTATGATGCCATGTTCTGTGCTTAGTGATTCTGTGGGAGTATCGACTACAGACTACGACCCATGTGAGAGCGAAAGTGAAATTTGTGAAATGTCAGTGCTCTCCTCGTCAAGTATGTACTTTAGTGACAGTAATAATGAAAATGATTGGTCCACCGAAAGTGATAGCGCCGTAGTGGATGAAACTATAGATGTCATCGAAGTTCTTGACTCCGACGAAGAACAGCAGCTGGAAGAACGTTCACTGCGGACGGAAGTAGAAGTATTATGCAGAACGGGCTTCCGTTTTAACACATACAGAGACAATGAACTTGTCTATTCACATGTCAGATATGAGGATGATTATTATGTGTATGTCATGAAAAATTAAAATGTATTTTTATTTGTGTAAACTGAACACACACGGACATTTGAGCAGAACTGATATTTCTTATCTGATGTGTGTTATTGATAAAATTTAAATATTAAAGACATGTAGTATAACTACATGTATTGGTTATGTTTTGAAATGTTTAATATATTGTTCTGTGGGGAATGTCGCGAAGATCGCGATTTTTTTGGATATACTAAGTATTTGTATTACTCCGGTGAATATTATTCATATGTTTGATGGTATACTGTTTAATTTCTCCGGTACCATTGTAACCATTACGGAGTATATTTATATTTTTTATTCTCCGGAATAACATGATTTCCACGTTATTTTCTGAACAGTTTACCGCGCACAATTTCTTGTTATTCACGAGCTAAATTTGGCGGGAAATTGTACTATATAAAGGCAGGCTTATTTTCTTGATTAGAGTTTTGCATTACAATATTTGTGCCATCTTGATTTGGTTTTTTGAACTTATTACCTTTGGAAACAGTGATGCGGATTAAAAGTGAACAAATTCTTTATGTGTTATTCAATATGTGTTTTATTAGTGAGATGAATAAACGAGAGAGAAAAATAATTCGTCAGTGTGGCTAAACGAACACAAATTATGAAACAACAAAATCGTCGCCACAAATACTTTAAATAATTAAATATGTTCATACTTTCTGCATATATTGTTATATTCAATGTTTGAATGGTGCTAACAACGTCAACTACAGGGAATTTATATTCATTTCAAACTGCTAAGTTGGTCAAACCATTTTTCCGGGCTTTTTGCAGAACCTTAAAATATACACAATGCTGTTTTACATATCAAAATAGTTAAGTACAGGTTGAGTGTCAGATAATTGTAGATTCTGTGATAAGTAATTTTAGGTAAACTCAATCTGTTTTGTTTACCTTGTTATGTTTAAAGTATGAATCATTATTTTGTACTATTACGTGCTTGTATGATATTCAGTATTGGGTAAATTAATATATTTATGGTGTTTGTAATTTTGAGTTTTCGCAAACATTAAAATATTAAATTTGCTTTGCATTGCATTAACCTTACTTGTGATGCACCTAAATGATCTAATTGGTCGTAGTCATAGTCATAGTATGTCGTCTAAGATCAATTTTGCCTCTGACCCTTGTTTACCTAAGAAAAATATACCGCATTAGCAGTTTCTCTAGTTGATAACATACCTATAGCCCGTCTAAGGCAGTCTTACTTCATATTAATTTACAACAATATCTCGTGCCTGACACGAGAACTTTTTTTAGCTGATGTCCAAGACAATTGTGGGGTTAAAAGAAGTCTCATATACTGAAGTAGTTTTAACGTTAAGTTTACGAAACTGCCATTTTTCACAGGTCCTTATAGGTCCACTATTTCTGAATACAATAATTTCTCTAGGTTCACCTCCATACCGGAATTAAGACAAAATTCATCTATCGTATTGAGGTGTTGCTGTAATTTTAATGCTGTTTAGGCGCAGTTTGCAATGCCATCTGCAAACATTAAACATATTATATCTGGTATATCGTTCGTGTGAAAATGCCAGACCCACATTTCTCTTTTAAAAAAGCAGATAACTCATTTATAAAGAGGATCAAGATTGTCGAACTTGATTTATCTCCTTGTCTCGTACCGATATTACAGGGAAACGAATTAGTCCTCCCCCCAGTTGTTCTAACATGAGAATTAAGTTTAAAGTACATATATTTCAAAACTCTTAAAAAATTACCATATACACCTAGCTTTTGAAGTGATTGAAATAGTTTATTGTGTTTAATTTTATCAAAAGTTTTGACGGAAGTCAAAATATACACAGTCAAAGCATCCTCCTTTTTTTGAAAGGTATATGTAAACCATAGCTTGCAAACTATATATATCATCAACCGTGGAATAAGTTCGACGAAACCCCGCTTGACATTCATCGAACTTACTATTTTGCTACGCCCAATTATAAAGTCTTTTATTTACAACACTAGAACAAATCTTATACATGGTATTTGTAATTGATATACCACGGTAGTTTCCTAAGTGTGGAAAATACGAGGAGCTGTTTTCACCAGAAATGAAAGAAGAAGGTTATGATTCAACTGATTTGAGCGGTAATAAAGAGGTGAACAGATCAAAATGGAAGGAAGAAGGTTATGATTCAACAGATTTGAGCAATAATAAAGAGGTGTTAAGATCAAAAGTGAAGGAAGAAGGTTATGTATCAACAGATTTGAGCGATAATAAAGAGGTGTTTAGATCAAAAGTGAAGGAAGAAGGTTATGTATCAACAGATTTGAGCGATAATAAAGAGCTGTTTAGATGAAAAGTGAAGGAAGAAGGTTTCGATTTAACAAATTTGAGCGATAATAAAGAGGTGTATAAATCAAAAGTGAAGGGAGAAGGTTATGATTCATCATATTTGAGCGATAATTAAGAGGTATATAGATCAAAAGTGAAGGGAGAAGATTATGATTCAACAAATTTGAGTGGTAATCAAGAGGTGTATAGATCAAAAGTGAAGGAAGAATTTTAATGTATCAACAAATTTGAGTGGTAATGATAAGAGCCATGCTACAGAAACAAGCAAAAATAATGAATCAAATGACATCAGATTGCAATGGAAATTAACAGAGCCTTGCTCGAAAAGTGAAAGAAGAATATTAAGAATCAGAGTGGTATGAAAGATACTTCTCAAACAACAGAAGAATACATGGCCTTTACAGACTTAAACAAGGAATTTAAAAGCACAGAAGAAAATGACAAACTCCCCAAGTTGTTTTTTATGTGGTGCCTAGAAGCAAAGAATTCAGGTAAATCCGCCTCAATAAAGGACAAAACAAAATAAAATGAAATTGGACATCTCAAGTTTAATGGAATTATTCCTGGGTGTGTTCTGAAATTTTTGTATCACAAAACTCAACCACCAGTAAGGCAAGGCAATCCGGTGTATTTGTTGCCAAAAGACAATGTAAATTTGAACAATGTGGATATTCTCATTTCGTATTAAAAGGAGCCCAAGGAGGAAACAAACGTGACAATTAGTAATTAAGCATCCGTTTGGCGAAATCAAAAAGAGGAAACATGTAGAAAGGAAAAGAAAACACACGAAAACAACAATAACATCTGAAACAGCTGCATCAGTTTTCTACACCGAGTTTGGAAAAATGAACAACGAAGTATTTAAGGAGGGCAATTTGACCAAATATCGAAGTGAAGAGGTTCTTCGAAAGACTAAATCAGAGTGGAATGTCCACGGTGCTCTTCATAAGGACCCTTTTACGGAGTTAGTGCTTAGTCAGGAAATATCAAAGATGACGAGCGATACAACAAAGAGATATGCTATGACCCCTTCATGGTAGTATCCTTTACCGAACAATCAATAACAGTGGCCAAAGACCGTGTAAAATGTGGTAATGGGGTATTTTATATGGATGCATCTGGATTTTTGATAAAGAAACTGCATAACAAAAGGGTATTTTATTACTGTTTGGTTATACAAGATCATGATGCAGCCAGTGTTCCAATACTTTAATTCATTACAGACTACAAAGCTACACATTATGTTGTTCGACTACTGCTCACATTTAAAGCCACTCTTGGTCAAAATGTAAAACCAGCTCGTATAGAATTTTGACTTTTCATGGACATTGATTCATAGTGCTCTTCCGGCCTTCAACTACTTTAAAGTTTGCTTTGATTTTTGAGGCTGGTAAAGCAAAGAACTTGACTGTAATCCATGCACATGACAAGGGCTGAGCGTGATTGCTTGAAGGAGAGTGTTGCAAACTTAGTTTATGAGTTTGCAAGGAGTGAATTTAATAACAATATAACAAATCCTTTTCTTTGCTTTTAATTCTTCTATTACTTTTTACACTTTGAGAGCATAATTAAGAATGTACTTTTAATAATCAGACTTAATATATTTTGGTTCGTACACTACTAAATCTTTTTTGCTCTCTTTATTTATTCTCATCACAATGCTTATATACTAGCTAAGAAACATGAAAATCTCGTGCATAAACTCCGCTATAACTAAGAACAAAGAACAGAGTAAGTTTTATATAATAAATTACAGAACTTATGTAACATAGCTGGCGGAGTAATGCTAGTAAACAATAAGAAACGGAGCAACCTCTAAACAATAACTCAAAGACGGAGCAACACTAACGTAATAACTACTTGCATTACATTAACTGAAATATATATGTTTATTCTAATCAAAGTTTATTATTTTTAAATAAAATAAAACTCGGTATTTGCGACACTCCGAACAAGGACAAATGAATCATAAGCAATACATATGTATAATTAATGATGATAGTATGTTATAGATATCCCTAAAGTGTTTAAAAGTAAGTGACTTTTAACACAAATTTTGACTTACTTAGCAAACTCAAAATAATCATGTTCACACATGTGAAAACACAATGAAACTTCCTCTCCGTTTATGTAATTTATGCTTTAAGTGTATGTCAATGTCAATACTTTGTATTTGGTCTCGACGGTTGCTAAAGCTTCATCGTCACTAATGACAATTAGGTTGTCATTGGTTCCACTTGTATCCAGTTGATCCTTGGCACTATCGCTGGTGTTAAAGTTGTTGTAATCCATGTCACCAACGGAGTTGTCGCTGGTGTTTGATGAAATTGATGACACATCGCACTCATACATATAAGAAGCACGCGTTGTCACTGGAGACAATGAAACTTCATTAAAACTTTTATTTTTTGGCACCTCTGAGCTCATAGGAACTACTGAACTTAATGGTACCAAAGGCACTACCGGTGGTGTGATTGCCACTTATCCCACTGACATCTGATAAATAGGCACATTAACACCCATTTGAACTTCCGTAGATTCCACCAAACACGGTGATGTTCTGGACCGAATACATCATCTTGTAGAATTTCAGGTCTCCTAGCCGTAGCAACGCAGGAGGGCACCTCTTTATTTTCATCGCTTTGATCACTAGACCGACCAGTTAGTATCCAGCCTAGCTTCGAATTCAGTAGATATAGTCCTGACTTAATTACTATCCCTTCACTTTGAACAATGTTCAGATAATAATCATTACCGATAAGTAGGTCAATTGATCCTTTTTCACACTTTGTTGGTATATTGTCAGCTAATATCAAATCCTTTGTTAGTCCTAAACTTTTCAGTGTTATACAAGCTAACCGGTTTCCTTTCCGATGAACCGGTTATAGTTGGAACCACACTCACAAACATCGACATACACTAATGACCAAAAGTCTTGTCCGGTCTTCAAAAACAACAATATCTGTTTTGTTTTATACTCATAAATTTGGTGTCGATGGACATTATATGCATTCAATGAAAAAAAAAATGTGGAATTTGAGCCAGTACTGCCGGGTCACCCATTAATGTGTTGAAAATTGGCATTTAGGATATGAAAGGCACACATGATTGCGTTGAGTGTGTCTTATATTAAACGGCGTTTTCAAAAGTGTGTATGACCCCCATAAACCCGAATGAGTTCAGTGCACATTTTACGCATTGGCGCTACAAGCCTGTGCAGGAATCTAGCCGGAAGTTGGCCCCATTCCTGAGCAATGGCGTCACGTAATTGATGGACGTTATACACTTTCCGTGCCCTTATCTTCCGTTTCATGTAGTCCCAAACGTGTTCGATTTGGTTCATATGTCTACAAAACGTTGTGCAGTTAAGCCACGACCGCGTCCTTGACCATATTCGAGGAATACAAGTTGGGTTTTATGATGGTGTGTAAACCCTGCCCAAACCATGACGCTCGGCCTATTCCAGCGGTCATTCTCAATCACACAGGCGTCCGTAAACCTCTCACCAGAGCGTCGATAGACATGTTGACGTCGGTCGCTTGAATCAACCTTAAAATTACACTCATCCGTATACAGAACGGGTTGCCATTGATTCAAGCGCCATCTTCGATGACGTAACGCCCATGCTACTCGTAGACGCATGTGATTGGAAGTAAATCTTGCTCCACGATATGGCCGTCGGCAACGTAACCCGACTGCCTTGAGACGTCGCCGTACCGTTCTGGCACTTATGCGAGGAGGTGTGTTTCGTGCAGTGCCATTAGCGGCAAAAGGATTGTAAGTGTTTACGCTGAATATGCCTATTCTGACGTAACGTCGCTTCACGCGTCTGTCCGGAACGTGGGATATCCGCCACGGTGCCGTGCGTTGCGAATTTTGTACGTTATCGACGAATAGTTTTCTCATTTACCCCGAAATGACGAGCTACATGTGCGGCAGCTGCACCAGCCTCAAGTTGCATATAGCGCGCGCACGCTGCTCATTTGAAAGCTTCATTCTATAATCAAAATCAATATTTTCTTCAATTATTCTGATGTCCTCCGATTGGGATATCGTAAGATAAAAGGATAAGTTAAATCATTTTATACAGTTGGTCACAATACTGTATACATGAGGGGCATGTGAAAAACGTCGCCGGTAGTGTATCTCCATTTTTAGAGCGCAGACGACTCAAAACTCAGAAACCGGTTTGAAATACACGCTGTATAAAGTTTGCAAAATTTCAAGGTCGTAACTTCACGCTTTTACAAGATATTATGGAAAGCCGTACCGGACACGACTTTTGGCCATTTATAAGTATATATGAGCCATCTTTTAACTTTAATTGTACTGTTGTCCCTTGTTTTCACAACTTTGATACGATTATTGCCCAATGTTAGCAATCGTATTTCGCGCTCACCTTCGTATTTCAGCTTTTAAGCGTTTGGCCATATCTTCAGATCTGTACGTTTTGTTTGAACCAGAATCAAAAAGCACTCTGGCTTCTTTTTCTTCATTTGTATTTCCATTTTTTTTTCTTTTGCGCACGCCGTTTAAATCATCACACTTTCATTCGAATATAACAATGCACTTTCCATTTGGCAATCTTCTTCAACTATTTCATCAGCAATAACTCTTTGGCTACACTTTTCTTGAATTATTTCAAGCACAAACTTTGGTTGTATACATCACGCCCAACTCAATATACACATGTTTTACTTTTGCTTTTTCACCTTTTGGTTGTATGATTTCCCTTCAAACACCTGAAGCAAATGTTCTTTATCCTTTTTTTTCTTTCATCAACTGTACTATATTGTTGGCACTCGTCACTACAGTATGCAGCTGAACAATATCGGCAAAGAGGTTTGCATTTTTCAGTCGACCCAGCTTAAAGGGCTTCCACAGAATTCTGTTTCTCTTTACGGCGGCGGTTTTGCACTATATCAGTTCTCACTTCAGTTATGTTTTCAACTTTTATTAAATGCAGGTTGCCCATTATTGTCTCTTTGTCGTGGATGTGATGACGATGTCTTATCTGCTTTACGCTAGCCAGTACGTATTTTTTCAAGAAATTATGACGACGCATTATCGATCACTTTTCTTTTGAACCCTTCATTTTCAACTGTTTTATCAAATTACCTGGAAGTTTAGCCTTTATCATGGCGATAAACCCATGCTGATCAACGTTCTGACCAAGAACTTCTAGGCTCCTCATGTGCTTGTTAAGAGTATCTAGAAAACGTCTGAGGCTTTCAGCTTAATCTTTTGCCGGTACAATATTAATCATCTAATTGTAGTGAAGATCAATTACTTCTTGTTTGTCACCAAATCTGTCTGTTTGAAGTATTAAGTTAATTGAATGAAGAATTTTGGAGTTATAAGTTTACAACCAAACTTGCCCTAAATTCTTACCTGCCATAAAACTTTAACCCAAGTTACTTAAGTCAATCAGTGGTCATTACTAGTATAAAGGATAATATGGAGTTGTGTAACCCCATTGTGGGGTAGTCCTAAACAACTGTGTGAAGTATCAAGTCATTTGAATTAAGGATATAAAAGTAATTTATAAATATCCCAACCTGCCTTTAAACTCTTAAGTTCCAAAGTCAATCAGGGCCCATAATATGTATAAATGATAATATGAAGTTATCTAACCTCATTAAGTGATGGCCCTGAACAACTGTGTGAAGTATTTAGTGAACTGAATGAAGGGTATTGGAGTTTTAAGTGAAAATCTCAACTTGCCCTAAAACATTAACCAGACGCCAATGCCGACGCCGACGCTGGGGCGAGAAGTAAAGCTTTCATTCTTCGAAAAGTCGAGCTAAAATATTATTTATCATTCCTTTGTATATAAACGTAAACTTAATTATAACAAATCTGTTTAAAATTAAAAAAAACAACAACAACAACATAATCTTAAATAGCCGGAATCACCATTATATTCGGTTCTCAACTGCAGGCATTAGCAAACGCATCGTTTTAAAATCTCGTTTGTTTATTGTTGAAGAAATCACCGTGTTGTTGTGAGATACACATTTTAAAGTCTCAGTGTAAATCGTTCTTATGAATATTGTAATGGAATTTTGTTCATTCCCAGACCTCAGACGCATTGTTATTGTTTTAACAATTATCATGAAATATGCTCTATTTTTCGAGACACATTGTTTTCATTTGTTAGACATCGAACAATCATGTTAGGCGTGAAAAGTAATCAAAATATTGCCTGCAAGTATTATACATCACCAAAAGTGCTAAATTGACTTAAATTTTTAAACACGAGACAAAAATCGTCTCTTTCATAAGAATAGCGTTAGCAAAGCCGCCAAAATTAACCTAATAATAACAAAAGTCAGTCCATACAGATATGTTCTTCTAGATACCAGTTCGAACAAGACTACAACGTCCAAAATTCCAAACGTTAAAACACTTTGCGCAAAGTCTGAATGTGCCTTCTTATCTTCAAGAACCGTTGTTAAAAGTCGATCAAGTTGGCAATGTAAACGAAAATTATGTCAATGGACCAGTATCACCCATTCAGTGTTTGCAAACAAATTTTTTACACTTTTAGTCGAAGGCCATCAATTAAGTACCCATGAACCCGATTCAATTTCGTTTGGCATGAGCTTGGGTACTTCCGGCAATGCAACGCCTCACATTGGCCATTCCAATTTCTAACAAAACGATTCAAAAGTTGTATTGAGCGATTACATTGATGGCTCCACACACAGAAAAATGAGAACTTGGCAAAATAACGGTGGTCTGTGAACAAATCGGTGTATTGTACACTTGTTCGAAATGCAATGGTCAAACATACAATGTGGCTATTTTATGTTATTTAAATAATTTACAGCGTTTGATATTCGTATTGTCATTGAAAGAGGTACATTTTCACACATTGTGTCGCTTTTCTAACTCCTGGATAGCAAAAGTGTGGTGCAACGGCTTGTTAATACATTATATAATATGTTGGATGTTTTTGGAGACCTCTGTGTTAATATTCTAAATCTAGGTATTTATCACGACTGATTTGCTGTGAGTAGTATCATTCGGAACCCAACGTCCAATATTAACCAACAACCGTTGAAAATGACATTTAACAATGGAAATTACGAGACAGGTCCCACATGGCAGAACCACAACGGTTGCAACATTCCGTTGCATAAAGGAACAACCGTTGTTGTGCAAGGTTAAACGGAATACTTCGTATCGATGTCTGAAATACAGTTAATTCGATAAAAGAATTGGTCAATCGATTATTACAAAATCAAATGTCATTGTCGAAATTTGGTCGCAACTGTTCAGTTTGATTTATGTTGTTGAGAAGATTATCAAGGTTGATCATTTCTGATACTAAACAAAGTCACCATTAGCCAAGCGCAACTCTTCCATAAAGCAGAATAACTTGAGGTAATGTTTGTTAACCTTGAGTCTTTCCCCGGTGGCTTCTGTGTTTTTGACACATTATGAACCCACAAGATCCGCAAGATTCACAAGGTCGAGTTGAGTAGACCTTTCTACACTTTTATCGCCCTGCCTGAAATTCATATTGCCTCTCCGATGGTTGATGTTCATCAAAGAAACCATCATAAATACAACTTGAAATCGCCAGTAATCAGCTTTCATTTTCTTACATCTTTGAAATCGGATGAAGACGTATTTTTTTCCCTCCCGGATTGCATTTATTTTGTGGTAGTATTCTTAATAACTGTTTAAATTAGGTATACATATTTTACCTGGAATTATGATACAAATACGAAAACAGATTTATTTGTTAGTATTTTTGTTGTCAACAGAGTGTTGTCCTCGACATATGCTGAGAGATGTTATTCATTCGAGAAAATTATGACAATCTAACCATTAGAAATTTGTTTCTACAAGGTCAGTGTTGGTGCAGATTCGGAAAACAGTCAATGTTTATGACACCACCGTGCTGACATTTAACTGTTTCCTTTCGAGCCACTAGTCATCAAGATTTTAAACTTAATAAGTGTAAATGTTTTATATTAACTAAATCAGATAAATTGACAGTGTAATTTCTTGTAGTATAGGACAGATTTGTTTTGCAAATACCCTTTTTTGTTTGTCTTCGGGAATACCATTGGGTGTATGCAAATAAAGGCAAAGACCTGACCCAAATATTTCGAAAATTCTTAGGCTTAACAGGCTTAAGAAGCTTGTTTCAAATAGCTAATAATACTCCTATTGAACTTTGATGAAAGTTAAAATGGTTAATTGTGATGATCATCAAGATAATTCCTATCAAAAGTATAAAAACACTTTTTAAAACGTTAATATAATGCAATTATTAAAAAAACAAAAATAGTGAGCTTAGCATTATCCTGTTAAAAGGGTTAATAAGTTACGAGAAATTTGGGCCAGCTGACAAACGATGATAGCATGACAGCATAACGGCATCTGTCATACAAAACATGACAGGAGAATTGTCAGACCGAAACGGCATAACGTCTAAAAAGAAGTAATGTAATAATGGAAATGTAGTCACATTATTATACATGATGGAAGCTATTTTAATAGACTCTCTGTATGAATACGGTGTTAGGCCATACTACCTCAATAAAGCTTTCCGATGATCAGATTCTATTTTTCATTTTTTTAATACATTTTTTAAACCATTCCTGGTGACCCAATGTACTTCTGCTTTGAATTAAAGGGATCTTCTGTACGGTAAGTGTTAAATGAATTACTCAAATAACGTAACAGATAAAGGTAACTCTGTATTTTTCATCTTTATTTATATAAGATTTGAATTGGAATGACCGATATGTCAATCGTTCAATGTTAAAACAGTGTATAATTCTTACTCTGCAGATTAGACCCTTGCAAAATATACTAAAACAATATGGGTTCAACACGCCTCAAATTTAGGAGATTGTTTTACATCTATTACCTTTATAAACACTTCGTATAATATGCACTTATCTTTTGGATTGTCAATGAGGTTGAATAGTTCAGATGTTTCTATTTTATAGTGACGAAATACATACTGTTTCGACAACTAAACTCAACATAAAAACAGAAAACACCATCAAAATGTATTACAGTTTAACAAAGTTATTTCAAATCAGAAGTGTTGAATTAAGTTATTTTGAATATAGAATACTAAAGAATAACTATCACAAAAATACAACGAAAACAAAGGGACAGGCCGAGAAGTCAAAAATTCAAAAATGTATTTTGCAATATCATGAAATATTATTCACTTTATATGATTCCTAATTGAAATCAACATCTTCGAAATTAATCCCTCGGTTGAAATGTAATGCTCACAGAATCCTAAAATTAAATCAAATTTTAAACTTTAATAAAAATATAAAGGAACTTTTTCTTCACCAAAAAGACCTAGATTAAATCAGTTTGCCAATATGTAAAAATCCAAAAGGTTTCGGAACATTTTACAGTGATGTGACAGAGTGATAAAATCAATAGTAACTCTAACTTTAACCCAAAGAAAATCTACATAAAGGTAGATTTTCTTTCGGTTAAAGTTAGAGTTTTTTTACGTGAGGGATCAGAGATATTAACATTTGTAGTCAGAATTAAGCAATTAAACCAATAACAATACATAGGGTTTGAACACTTACAATGAAGAACTAAATTTCAAGTACCTTAACATGCAAAACTATGACTGATTTATTTAGGCATAGCTCAAAATTCAACATTTCAACATGTTTAATTTCTTGAAGCGACCTTGGATGCCAGCTGACAAGAACAAAACATTGTAACAATAATCTAATTATCATAACATGTTCAAGTTGAAATATATCTTGTAAAAAAGTGTACAATACATTTTATGCAATGAAATCCATTGATAATATTATGATAAAAAAAGACCCGTTCACGTTTCAAGAAATATAATTTATTTGGCACTTAGAATATTACAAAAACAAATTTGATATAAAATGAAATTTTCATCCGTCATTGACGAATGCCCGAGAGCTGAATGACTATGCGGTAAGGAGACACAAAAACCTTGTGCGCAAAACGTTAAAATTCCACCAACGTCAATTTCCCCGACGGATATTTAAACAAAGCTTTAAAGAAGCACAGAATTCAATATCTCAATACATTTAATTTGTTTGAAGAGACCTTGGATGCCATCGGATCTTAAATTGCTTAAGGTACTGTTTTTCACATTATTTTAGGCCTTTGTTGGAATCTGCCGATGTTGTCTGGAATAATCTGACGCCAGCTGACGAGGATGACTTGGAAAAAAACACTACATGAGGTAGCCATAATTATATCCGGTACAACTCGACTAGTATCTTTGACCAATCTTTTTGTTGTAACTGGAATCGAACTACTCAAATTGTTTGAATTGTTAAGTATGCATTGTTTCAAATAATTTATAATTTTACAGGATGATTATCATTACATAACACAACATGAATATGCTTTCTCAGGTGCTGAGCAGATTTTATGAGGTGGAACATGAGTCACTGAGCCCGACAAGCCTTGAAGACATATCAGCGATTTGTTCGTGACTTTCAAGTATTACCCTAACAGATCATGAATATCGAGGAAATGAAAGGCCAGCAAGACAGTGTCCTACGGCAACGACAGCATGTGATATTCTGACTTTAAAGCAAGCAACAACAAAGTCAAATGTGTTGAAGGAAATTACGAAGTATATTGAGTGTGACCTTTAACGATTTGATGCCTTTAATTTTGGCAGACAGCATGAACAAACAGCAAGGTCAATGTATAGTGATAAAATGAGGCAAAGTCATGAATACTTTAATGTGTATTAGTGTGGGCTTTATGTTGACAGCACATTTCCACATTTGATTGCAGCTACACCCGATGGACTCGGGGAATGTTCATGTCATTGTAAGGGGCTTGTGGAGATCAAGTGCTCCTACAAACACAGAGACTCAAAAATAAAAGACATTAAGGATCAGTCTTTCTACCTTCAAAGTGACAATAAACTGAAAACCAACCACCGTTACTACTCAGATTCAGTTTCAAATGTAAGTTTGTGGGAAGACATATCTGCTTGTGCGGGAGTCTGCTCAGGCTGCTTAGCTGTTGAAGCGAAGCTGAATACCCTCGGTATATAATCCTGGTGATATGGGTCCTCTGCCAATGTATAACACTTAATGTTTATGGTGTTTTAGTAGATCTCCTGGTACAGTACCATTTTTACATCTTGCACACGAAAATGAGATGACAATTAAAACATAATACAGTAGTAAAACAATAATATAATTACTTAATACCTTCGGTGAAATGCATGCTGCAAAGGCGGTAATGAGCCGAAGGCTCCCACAACTCCCAACATGTTGACGGTCGTTCAGGCGTCTTTTCACAATAGCGAGAAACAACTTCAACCTTCTCTCTTCTTTAGGTATTCTAAAGAAACGAATTCCAGAATCTTTCACAAAACGTTGTGTGTACCCTGGTGCAGAGCGACTATTCTGAATGTTTGTTTATATTTTCTATAAATAACGCTGTCAAACGATCCCGCAATATTCACGCTCTAATTGATTGTAAATCACAATGGCGCTGTTTTGCCAACTAGCTGTATTCGAGGCAGGTGCGTGTGGATTCACGCTTTGATGTGCCTATTGTCAATGCGGTGAAATTGAGGACACCTTACACTATTTAAAGTTTAAAGTTACCTTAAACCACATTTACAACCTAAAGGTGTGCTTGACCAGTTCAGAATAATGATTTTAACACTTATGAGACTAAGACTGAATTTTGCCGTGTTATTTTTATCCAATGAGTTTGGCATTTCTCAGTCATCTGTGTCCAGGATATTCAGCAGTATTATTGACACAATGTATGCAAGAATGAAAACATTCATACACTGACCCGAAAGAGAAACACTGCAAAAAACAAAGGCAATGCAGTTTAAAAAATCATTTTGGCAAACGGCGTTGTGTCATAATAGACTGTTTCGAGGTTTTCATTGAAAGGCCGTCCAACCTAACAGACCGCGCCGAGACCTGGTCATCGTACGAACACCATAACACTATCACATTTCTAATTTTTTGATATTTAAGTGCTTTTGTTTATTTTCCTGATCCTGTATTTACCATAAGGTGACAATTAACTATGAGGTGATTATTGACCATAAGGTGATAATTAACCATGAGGTGACCATTGACCACGATTCGACCTTTAACCATGAGGTCACCATTGACCATGAGATGACCATTGACCACGCGGCGACAATATACCATGAGGTGATCAAGAGCCATGAGGTGACCACTGACCACGAGGTAACCATTGACCATGAGGTTACCATTGACCACGAGGAGACCATTAACCATGAGGTTACCATTGACCATGAGTTAATCATTGACCATGATGTGTCCATCAACCATGATGTGATTATTTTCCATTAGTTGACCATTAACAAGTTATGAGTGTGCTTGTTTGGTTTAACCCGCTATTAAAAAGTAAAGGTCACTGGAACTTCAAAGGCTGTAGTTTATTTATCTTCGAAATATGTTCTAATACTACCACTACTTATGAGATCTTGGAATCATTACTATTCAACGACATAAGCATCTCATTTCAATCTATTGGATTAAGTAAAAACATAAACAACTGGCTTTGTTTCCCTTTTTTAGGCAGTCTGAATAATAAAGTAAACAACTAAACATACATTAACATGAATACATTATGTTCTTATTATGCAAGTTATAGTGACAATTAGGAAGATAAAAATATGAACTTGTAGTGTTTAATACAATTCAAAAGAACACAGTCACTTCTAATTCTATGGTCAGTTCTAATTTTACCGCTTTCATTTGAAACATGGTAATATTCTACAATCGGGACAATACCATTTACACTTTTGGGCATTTTAAATGCTTACACATCTGTAGTGAAACCACCCGATCTCAAAGGCTTCATTGTCACATCCGATCATTTTTCCATGTTCCACTTGGCTACAACAACAATACACTTCTTCCGTGTTGTCTTGTTTGTCTGATAACTATGGCTGAATGTTTTGACTAGCAGTGGTATTTTCGACAGGCTGAAGTATTCCAACAGGAACTGAATTTGTTGTTGGCAACCCAGTGTAAAACTTTTCAACTTTCTTGAAGAACTGCAGCATACATAATGTCTTCTGCACTGACAAAATTCTTGTCCCACAGTTCAATGTCGAAGATAATTGCTTCAATATGCAGGCCGTTTGCTGTCAACACAACAAAGTAACCGACTTCATGTTTTGAAACACCAAGTTGTGATTGAACTTGATAATTATACATGTGTTCAGGTTTGAGTTCAAGCTCGCCGTCTTTTCTCTGTAAGAAGTAAACAGTGTTTTCTTATTTATATCTTCATAGCGAGTATTGAATGGGCACTTAACCTCAACACGTGCCGGTCCGCAGCAATTTCAAATGAATATTCCATCAGGTGAGGCACCAATGCGAATGCAGAACCTGAAGCGATAAAATATTTGGCGTTAACACCAGTGGCATTGAAAAGCATTGCTCGTATATTGTTCCATTTGTAGATAGTCGAAAGCTTCTGGCATTGAGCATATAAAACTAATTTTTACACATAATAAATTTGTATCCATAATCAGTCCATAACAAAAATGATTAAATGAATGAACAAAAATAGCTACTGCAACCACAGCTTATCAGGGCTGATTATGTACATAAGCATAAAACTAAAACAACGAGGTATAATATCATGATTATCAATATTTCAAACACAATCCTACCTTAGCTATCCTACCTACCAGATGACCCCCCTTTACGATTCCTGCAGTGTATCTGAACCATCCAAAAACAAACTGGCGGTAAGCTTCCAGAGACTTGTATGATTTTAAATCATCTGCACTGTATGCACTTTGAGTGAACAAAAGGTAGTTCACGATATCTGGATAGGTTACTAACGATAAAATGTCAACATTCTGAGTCCAAGCCAATTTTCTTTCATACGGGTCACAGCCACCAATAATCATCAATTTTATTTCATATCGCTTTCTTTCCTAAATTGTATGTCCATCTTCATAAGATAACGATTCAGTTTGTTTTGCAACACGTTTTGCCATAATTATAAGCGTAATGAACGCCGTCGAAAATTCGCCATGGCGGTGTGAGTTTAAAAATCACTCTCCGGTTAAATTACTCTATAGGTTTCGGAAATTTAGCACATTGCATTAATGACGTTAAAAAACGGCGACTGGAAGCGTCCTGGCGGGCAAAGTGTCTTCACTACTAAAGCATATTTGCTCCATGTTTTAAAAGCGCTAGTGTACGATTTTTGTGTGCCTTCAACTGTTGACTGAATGAGTATTTCCGGCATTAGGGTCACCTTGTCCACCAGAACAGCCGGCAGCTCTTTTATCTCATCTTGGGTCTAAAAAAATAGACGTATACATACGTATACATACGTTTTAAATGACATGGATCCGTACGACGATATAAATATTCAGACTTTAAAGATGATCAGTCTTATAATTACAACAATACAACAAAACCTTGTTCCAATGAGTGCTTAGCAAATAATCATTACACTATCAATAACAATATCCAAATGGTACTTTTATCATGACTGCCAAGTCAGAAATTTCCATAGTCAGAGCTGCAAACCAAAAATTTCTCTTTTGAGGACGGTTAAGCCAAAGAACACTATTCTAAATGTTGACGAGCTAGACAACCTATGTTCTAGGCTGACATGCAAAAGTCAAACGAAAAGGTTAAAAGACAACTATTTTGCAGTAAGTTAGTATTAATTTAGCAATGAATTGCTGAGCTGGTCAAAGTGTGTGAAGTCCGAAGGACTCCACGCGTACTTTGACCAGCCCAAATGCTTTTATATCCCAAATAAAGAAAACAATCACGCGATTCATTACTTATGTTTTTACACCAAAAGTTCATTATTTTTGACAAGAATTGTTAATAAGATACCTCATCTCATTTACAAAAACCTTTCAGTAATCCTTTCTTACCCATTCTGAAGGTAGAACGACCTGACAGTAACCGGAAACATTTTATCAAATGACGTCACAAAAACGCGGGAAACGATCACCCACTTGAAATCATTTTTCAACGTAAAATTGAAACACTTATGGCAACAATACATTTAGCATATTATTAATTAACACTTTCTTAAATGTTGATTTATTTTTACGTTATCTGCTGACACAATACAAACAATAACCGGATCACCAACTTTCATGTATATTGTTATGGGATGAATTGCGATCCGACCATATCCGAAAATGTTACTTTCATCGGATGATAACCGGAATTGTCGAAAGGCAGTTAATTTAAGAAATGAGAAGTTGAGGTGTAAATATTTAATATTAAGCTATCATTCATTAATGTTCATACAATATGTATGAAAGCCATAGGAATAATTTGTATCGAATAAATATTAAGACTGTCAATAATTTCAAAGGACCCGCACGAGAAACATTAGCCGTAGGCTGATGTTCGCATAAGTTGGTGGGGTTGGCCTCTAAAAAACTTGGTGCCCCTGGGTTGGAATGCCGGAAGTGGAGCAGTAGCTGCTCCTTGGTTTCAAAAAGAAGCTAGCAGAGAACGGTAGCAGTATCTACGTGTCGACTGAAACGTTTGGCGGCTTACGATTTGCGTCGTTTGAGTGCCTGGTATACTGCCTTTCGCAACTTGGATTCATTTTCGGAATCGACGGCTAGTGGATTGGCAGTCTAGCAGTTCAGTCTCCCAGCCGCACTCTAAAGAATCTACGATTCTTATCAACTTTTGACGTTGAGAAATGTTTTCAAATGCGTCAAAAACAAGCTCACTGCAATATTCTTGTTTGTTGTTTATCACAGCCCAGTCAATTTGTTTTAAAATATCCTGCACGTCACAATTAAAATTGTACTGTTCTTTATTTCCCTTTTTCATCCATTCGAACTCTTAAGTCAGACATCAGTTTTTTAACTTCTTTTTCAACAGAAGCTGTTCCCACGCACTTCCGCTTGCAATGAATTTACATCGTCATTGTGTTTTTGTTATTGTTTAGCAATATTGACTAATTGCTGCTCTATCGAATTCCTTTGAGAGGTGTTAAAATATTCACGCGCCACCTACCAATCTAGAAATAGACAGTGGGAACTAATTATCTTCTTTTTCACTGCGTTCAATCGCAAAAAATATATTAACCTATAGATGAAAAATATACCCCCGAACAAGCAGGTCGTTCTACTTTTACAGCTGTAGACACATACCAGAAGATCTCCATCCTTTGCAAAAAAGTGCATAATCAATTAAATTTAAATCACAACGACTATGTCTGTCTCGCTTAAATGTACTTTGTTTTAATGGTCCTATTTGGCACAAATTTGTGTAAAATGTCTTTATCAAGCTACAAGGATAACATACTTTTTAACAAATACATAAACACTAGAAACATTATGTTCGACAGTCTGGCGTTTTTTTTATTAGAATGTATTACGCTGAATCAATAACAATTGGTTTACCACTCGATCTGAGCATGTGATATGCTTTAACAGTTTGACCAGTTTGCTTTGATATTCTTGAGTTTGATTAAAAATAGCATCCGTATTATGTTTGCAAATCCGAACTTATTTTCTTTGTTTTTTACCCTCTTATCTCTTTTTATTTTTGTATTATTGAAATGTGTTCGGTAATACTAATAAGAGTTATATTTTGTTTCCTGGTATTTGATTTCGAAACATGTTTTTTCGCTTTTGAAGTCAAGTTTTCCAATGGGATTACCCAAAATAGTGAATAAGGATGGCTCTTGTACGGTTTTGTTTGAAAAAGTCGCCAGGGCGTGCGAAGGCTTGGCGAGGGTCTCGCGAGTATCGTAATGCGGCGAGGGTCCAAGTTTTACTAAGTAAGATCCCCGTGCTAAAGTCGCACCCAATCGCCGAGAGGCGGTCCAGAAAATATGGCCAAGACTAAGGCAGGCTGTCGTGGGTGGCCCGTGTAACATTGGCCAGGAAGGCAAGGTACGGAAATCGGGGCAGGCATATAGACTCGCGGGGTCTTGGCCAGCTATTCCAGCGGGCGTGCTGCCGAGCACTTAGGTAAACGAGGATGTTTCATGCAGGCAGAAAGAAGGGTTTGTCACTTTGAAAAACAGTATGTGGAAATCGCATGCTTGGCTTTAAAATATACAATGAATGTTAATATAGTGAATGCAAACGTGAACATACAGCTGAATTTGGCAAACAATTAACAATAAGTTGGTAGTGGTCGTTGTTGGTCTTCATCTAAGCTTGGTCGCAATACATTAATGACATTTGGTCTGAGGTTGCGTCCTTGTGTAACCCGTAGTCGAACGTTAATTCAGTGCCTGGTTTTATATCGGTGATGTTTTGTGAATCTACCGCTTAAGGCGTGTATAGGGCTGCTTTCTTTCGTGGTTGAACATCGCTCCATTAAGATACTTGACTTAATGACAAGGGCTGCCATTAACAGCGTCCAGGTAAAATTTCTGGCGGTTAACGTTTACGGCCATCATGTAGCTGTTGTCCTCGCGATCCTTGTAGTCTATGTCGTGAACGCCAATCCTTACCTTCAAAGAACGTCTTTGCTACAGCATCTACTTTGCTGGCATCGATCAGCCTTATCAATTCTCCCAAGACCTGCCTCCGCTCACTTGGCTTGCCTGATGTTGTCGCAAAGCGACTTGAACCTTTTCATCCGTCTGTCTTTCTCCTCGGTTTTCCGCCAGGTTAGCCACAGATCCGGGCTGGCAAGAAGTCATTTTGGGCGGAAACATACCTTCGATTTGCCATACCGAGCCAAGGGACTCAATAATGCAATCCAGCCGTTTCCTGTCGTCCCATCGGCGGTGGTCATCCATCAAACCGCTGCTACTGCTACTGCAAGTCACGGAGCTTGTCGACGAAGCCCGGATCTCTGTCCTTGTATCTAGAATGTGACTTGAGCCCGGAAGCGTAAACTCGGCGGCTAGGGCAGCTTCCCTGTTTCCCTTATGGTACAGTGGTTTAATCATTGCTTTCAGCGGGGCATTGTTTTTTCGGAAATAGCTACTCGAAGAAGTTTACCAAGTTGTCAATTTCAGAATCCTCCGGTATATCCTGCTTGATGGTCGATGATACGTCATAGTCGTCAAGAATGGACGACTTTGCATGCGGTGCACAGCTCTTCAGCTGTTGTCCGAGGACAGGTTTTCCTAAACGATGGGGTATTGTTTGCGAATGTCCCTGCAGATAGTGTCGGTTTGCCTCGGAGAATGCATTGCTGGTCTTGTTCCTACCGAGACCGTTTCGATGATTTTACGCCAGTAGTTGTGGGTGATTTTCGTGAAGTACTTGGCCACGTAGCGGTCTAAAAGATTACTTACACTGTACTTGTTTCCCATTCGTCGAAAGGAAGAGCCACTGCCTCTCTGCTTCCGACTGCAGGCTTTTGCGTTCAAACTACATTACGTTGCAACATACTAAATGTTTCGGACTTATAATAAATAGAGGCAAGGTACTGAGTCCCCGTCTTGGGCTCAGAGGAGGGCGGGGAGTAAAACTGCTGCTTGCCATCACCGAGAGGATATCTTTCGGCGTTCTAGAAGCTTTCCTATTTCATGAATTGAACTACCATATGCCTGGTACCTATTTCCATGATATGAAATGCAAAAGAACCGTTGACTTCCGTGAGATCAATCATGCTCAGCTGTTGGGTTTCGGCTTCCCTGCGTCATTCTTCGCCCTTTGCATGTGACCGAGATCTGGTTAGTTATCGGATTTGATGGCTTCCTAGCCCCGTTGCGTAGGGAATGGTAGTGCTGGTATACGGCCTTCACGTACTTGTTGCTGCGATGTAGGCACACGCGCTATGCTTCTTCGCGCCCCTCGATGTTTCGTTGAGCACCCCCCAAAAAGGTCACTGGTACTCTGGCACATAATTGCCCAGTCCAACCTTTTGGATGTCAAAGTACAGGTGGTGTACCCTGCAGGTAACGGTTTTGACAAAATCGAATTCAAACTTATGAATTAGGTCTTCCAAACGTCATTTGCGGACCCTGACAATCTATCATGTGACACCCACAGTATGCAAAGACAAATCTGTGATCAAGCGAACCACCAATGAACATCCAACGTGTTAACATTTATTTATCAAAATTTGTCAACAAATGCATACAGTTGTTTCTTCATCATCGTAAACCGTGTGAGTGTGTTGAGTATCATTTGTTTTCATTTAATGAAAGATTCCTCCAATATTACCTCATCCATCCCGAATGTGAAAGTAAATGACCTTTCATTTCATGGATTGTAGAGGTTTGGCGTTCGTACCGTACACTGGTGTGGCTCTGATTTGCAGTAAACATATCACCAGACAAGGATATCGACACTTTCTGTTTAACAATACCGACCTATACAAATATGACAAATTTCAGATCCTTCCACGCCGCATTTGATGACCTTAATAATTACTCGAGAGAAAGACTCGGTAGAGTTTTATGTTTCGATATTGTTAATGGATTCAATTTATTGTGACAAACCTGCGTGTTCCGGACATGGAAGATTGACCTGCGATATTAAACTGATATTGTCCTGAAGTCTGTTTTTTTGTCTTTCTCTCGAGAAGCGGTTTCACCAGGTGATTTAAAATAAAGATATTCTTGTGTAACTACTGCTTCATGCAAACATTTATAATGACATAAGACCACGCTCACTCTAATCTAACCAATCGGCATCCGCTATTTCCTTGCTCCATTTCTCATATACACGTTGTACCATCAGAAGTATATATACAACTCCTTAAACACGATTTCCTCGAGGCAAAATGGATCGCATTTGATAAACAGTTAAGCACGAAACTGTATTCAGGCCAGGAAAAATAATTTGCGAATTTTTCAGGCACCTAATTTTTTTTAAATTTATTTTATGGTCTAATAATAATAATTGAATATACATTAAAGGCATGTTTTTGGTTTATGTTTAAACTTTTTGCTACTGAGTTGTTTCTGTAGCTTTTTGCATAAATATTGGTTGAACATACTTTATTCAAACTGGAAACACTATTTCATACTGGAACAAAAACTAAAATGGGATGTAAATAAACGAATTTAGTGTCAGCTGAGTAGCTTTACATTATTTTAGTTTGTTTTTTCCACTATAATTAGTTGTTACCTCGTTGGGTTTAGTTACTTATTCGAAAAGGCTCAATGCGGTATATAAAATTATCACAATTTACATTATAGTTCATACAGGTCACATTCCTCAATTGTATTGATTTATATATGCTGATAATGAAAACTTTATAAGTTATCAAGTTTGTTTTATAGTTTGACCGTTCATCAGTAGGTATCTGTTTCGTCTTAATGAAACCTTAATACTGTAAACAGCGGGTACATAAGAATGAACAATGAAAAACGATCCAACGCCAATTGCAAATTGATCGTGGTGAATCCCGTCTAAAAGTGTAATATCACTAATATGAAAAGTATTATGACACAAGTATAGTGATCAAAACCCTTACTAGGGTCGTTCACGACAAAACTATTATTTAAGAGTATGTAATGCACCAGGTAAGGGTCGGGGCATGGTTTGTTAACCTGATAACTCATAGGATATTAAGACAACCTGATGCTTGCGTAAAGACGTATAGGCATACAGAAAGTCCGAGGTTTGCGTTCTCAATCCCTACTGTGGTGTATCGTCCGATGTATAAATATCAAGTCAACTTTATCACCAAAGGATTCCCCTCCCACAGCACCAACCACTGTGCCATATTTACTAAAAAAATTGTATTCACTGACTTGTGCATGATGCTGTTCTCATTTGTTTCACTCCTCTCTATTAGCAGACACTAGCGTTGGTAACTAATTCAATGGCGATAGCTATAAATCCGAACAACAGATAGTAATACTGAAAAAATATTACATCTTTTCCCACAGGTTACAAATCAAACTAAAAGTACATTTATTTGTAAGGCCATACCAAATCACTTTTTCGGTTCACTTTATTCCATCATTACGCTTCTGAAAATCTTTGAAAGCGTTAATAAGATAAAACGTCAAAACATGAACCATTTTTGATGTAAAAGAAATATTACAGTTCCTTTTCAAGTCGATCTCAATATCAATTATATCAATGCAGAAAATACTATTCAATTTAGTTTATCGACCACCCGTTTCAAAACCATTCCGTCCTTGGACTCTTAACGGAATTATGATATGACCATTCCAGTTATGGTAAATAGGTTAAAATCCTTGCCTTGCATTGTGTACAATGGTCATAATCTTAAAACTGCGTCAACGGCATCCAATATCAGTGACAAATCAGCTGTCATTTCGTTCCATGCATATTATATTCAATTGACATTATAAAATCCTGACAACATGGCGCTCAGGGGGGGGGGGGCATAATGTTTGACAAACATCTCTTGTTGTTTTTATTTTTGTACATTCAAATCGTATAGAACATATACAGCGACACTTAACCGAAGTTCTAATGTGTGACATACGAACGGCCAATCTATTGTATTGTTATCTAAAGGACCATATCAACTTTATTAAATCCATATCTATCAACAATAATTCTGATTAACCATTTTACATGGAAACTTTTCTTTGGGTGGTGAGTTTATATGCTTTTAAAGAGTACAATAGGTATCTAAATGGCAAAAATTAATGCTTTGTATGCCTATCATTAAAAACAGCACATGTATGATAACTATTTACATGAGTATCCCTCATCAATATTTATAACAGGTTTCCAGTCTGTAATTCTGTCAGAAGCAAACGGGCGATTCATTCCAGCTGTTGCAAGCAGACCTATTAATTTTTATGTTTTTCATTATTTAGTGCTTGGTACAAGACAGCAGCCTATAGTTGAGTAGATGTAATTGCAATTAAAGCACTTGTATATGGGGAACCCACACATTTGATGGCATGACAAGACATTGATTTCTGCGACGTAGGCGACTGTCACAAATGTTCTTGTATTTACTGTTACTTAGGGGATACACTTTACGGTATCGATCTTGAATTTAGTTTATTTGCTGTTCGACGAAATATTTCTGAATGAAAAGGTCCGGTAAGAACAAAATATCTCAATATAAAACGCGGTTGATCAAGATCGGATTTGTAGCGTGGTTATCGTAAGAATAGGCTTGAATTGTTGCGCATGTCACTGCACATTTTTCTTGGAATTATTTGTTTCAGAAAACAGCATCCCATTCGTCATGTATAAAGTAGTGTTGTCCCTACTTCAATGTGATTTTGATTTGTAGATTTTATAATGCATTGATTTTTGATATGGCATTTTATTAACCTACAAGAAGAAGTTTTACGTATTTTTTGGTATACTCATTCAATTTATTTTAAAACGGTAGTCCCTATACCTTTAGTTGTATGACGTCATTATAAATCAAAGGTTAGTTAAAATAGTAGAGACTTATGCTTTTGATAAACTTGAATATGAGTTTTATTACTGATAATAAATTAACAAGTACATTCATGAACGTGTGCGCATCCTATGATAAATCTGTGCATGCACTTATTGAGGCCAGTCTAACAGTAAGGAAATCTGGGATTAAATGTTTATTTATTTATTTATACAACAATATTTACATTCACATATATATTTTTATTTATAATTTGTAAACCAACCAATCCATGTTTTTTTACAACGTTGACGTTTAATACTTTGACATCTTTGGCACAACTTTATTTGTGCACGGATTATTCACTTTTAGGCTTAGGATTTATTATTAAGAAAGTTATTTTGTCGGGGAAATATGCTAACCCGATCAAAAGATGGTAAAAGGTAAATGGTAAAAGGTAGATTACATTGATAAATTACCTGATATCACTCTTAACATGCCTTTTGGAAACGTTGGTTACCTTGCTTACGCAATGCCATCGTGTCAGTGCCTTTCATCTGTATTACCATTTGTGACCTGGATATCCGGAAATACACTAAAGCCTTTCTTGGCGATACTTGTAGTGTGCGCAGGTATCTGTAGGCAATCACGTATGATTTTGTCTGCAACACTGTCAGTTTATACGAATCGATTTAGTAAAGTAATCTAAGATCCTCATAACGTTTTGTTTTACATGTAATTACTGTCGGTAGCCGTGTATAGCATAAGTAAAACAATACTTTTAAATCGATGTTAATGATTTACTGTTGTCTTTCAGAGTTATATTGAGATGATATAACATAAGGAAAATACATTGTAAGCCTGTCTTAAATACATACAGGATGACTTAAGGTTCATTGCATGTCGTTTCAATCAAATACAAAACAGAATGTGTCGAGTTAAGCATGTATAGTCATTCATGTTATTAATATCATCAAAGTGCTAAGCGTGGACGGTTTTCACGTTGACATATTTGTTTAGTATAAAGTATTTGTATAGTACGGTATTGTTAAACGGAAAGTGTCGAAATCATCGTCTGGACATATGTTTACTGCAAATCAGAGCCGCACCAGTGTAAGGTATGAACGCCAAACCTCTACAAGCCATTGGAGACCGTCGACATGTGAATCACAGTGAAAGGTTATTTACTTTCCCATTCGGGGTGGATGAGTTAACTTGTTTGGAAGAATCTGTTCATTAAATGAAAACAAATGAGACTCTACACACTCCCATGGTTAATGATGATGAACTGGATTTTTCACCAGAACATCCTCGAGTGAAAAAATCACTTTCATTGGAAAACTATCTTAATATTGCAGGAACCAGTTTTAATCAAACTCCAGAATACCTAGGCGAACTGATATAAGTTAAAGAAAATCCTAAAACCATACATCACATGCTTAATGTTTCTAAAGATTAAGTATTTGATTATAAGTAGGCTATCTTTGTAGCTTGATAAACACATTTTATACAGACTTGTGCGAAATAGGACCATTAAAACATTGTGACTAGAACATTTTAGCGAAACATACTTCGTTCTGATTTAAATTTGATTGATTATGCATTTTTTGCAAAGAATGGAGATAATCTGGTATGTGTCTACAGCTGTGCATTGTAATATGATCTGCATGGATAGGGATATATTCTTCATATATAGGTTATTATCATATTTTTACATGTTTATATATATGAAATTTAGTACTTAAGTGTAAATGTTCAATCCCTATGTACTGTTATTGGTTTAATTGCTTATTTCTGACATAGATTTACTTAAATATCTATCCCCAAGTATATTTCAAGCGTGTTTTTCTAACGTTAAAATTTGTCTACACTATTACGAGCTATTAAAATGCTTTAGAATAAGCATTGGTATTATGAAATTTGCGAGAAACTGCCGATGAATTATGTAAAATGTTCCGAAACCTTTTTGATTTTCACGAATTGGCAAACTTCCTTAATCTAGGTTTCTAGTGAAGTAAACGTTTCTTAAAAAGTGTTTATAAACGTCTTAAATTTGATTTCATTTAAAAGAATCTATGAGCAGTACATTTTAATGTTTTGCGGGATTAATACCAAAGATGTTGGATTAATTTACGTTAATTAACGTTAAAAAAAATCATCTGACTACATTATTTGTACAAGATAAATGAAAATATTTTGCAAAATATATCTTTGTATTTTTGCCTTTCGGGCTTGTCCCTGTAGTATTTATTGTATTATTGCGATTGTTTGGACATTATTCCTTATCCCAAATGAATAAGATCAACCTTTACTTTAGAATTTCAGTACATTGAGCTAAAATGGATGCATTATACAATTTTTAAATCCTACGTTACAGTCTTTAGATCTTCAAATCTCATTGTTTATATTAAGATGTATGACTGCTGAAAATTACTTCAATCAAAAATATATTGCATTTGATATTCAGATTGAACGAATACCACGAAGGAATCAAACATACATGAGGGCACATATAAGATGCCTATGTACATCTGTTATTCGTCAAAAGTTCAACACAAGAAAACAAATTAAATAAGCATTCATTACGATAGAAAATTAGTAGTTTCTTTCATGCGTTTCGATAAAATATGGAGTTTTACTAGAAAAAAAACAACAGTGAAAATATTGGTTTGATATTTTCACTGCAAAATAAGAAATGAAAATATCAACAACTACTTTGAAATCCATTGCGGTTACTCACCCTTGATCAAACAGATCACTCAACCGTAAATTGTTGGCAAAATATTGAAAATGTTACATCAGTTTAAATAAATATATTTGGAAATTTACAACCTACCGTTTATTAGAAAAATAGTTATCCCGTTTCTCGAACGTTTTCTTTTAATTGAAGCTTTCATATCAAACAATTTACAGACGAATACAACTGTTCGAACATAAATAAAATGTTATATCATCGTTCAAATGTATTTTGAACTGTTTGACGTTGTAGTACGTAATACGAACTTCCCGGAAAATTCACAAAAACAATGTACAGATTAACTGAATTGTTTATCCCACCCACGCCTCAAACTTTGTCAACAAACTAGTGTGGTCCTCACCATTTACTGGAAAACGACCTGTCTTCAAGCGAAACATACTGGTCTTTTACAGTAAGATGACTGAATGTCATCATGAAACACACTCGTAAACAAAGAAAAATGTTTTATATCCAATGATTATCCGCTATTGTTTTGCCAACATATTTAACCTTTCAAATGTTTATTCAATAAATGGCGGCGTAGTTAGTATTCATGCCATGCTTAAAATAAAGTTGTTTTCGTTATGTTTTGGGACATGGATGCACTTATAAAACTAGATTGATAACTGTTCATAAAACCTTTGCACTAAAAAACGAGCGATTGAAAACTTTAAAAAAGAATATCAGAGAACTTTTACTCATCAAGCCGGAAATAGAAAATTGACGGCTATAATTTTGCAATAGGGGTACCCCACGGGTAGCGGCGTAAATAACACCCTTTTCATAAAAAGGGATAATTAAAAAAAATCTATAAAACTCTAGAAATAAGCAGAAAAGAAATAGAAAAATTGTCTTCGCCAAATATGTTTTTCTATGACACTATGAACTAAAATACGATCTAACACTGAGCTGAACAAATACCTTCTTTACCTTCTGTAATTGGTATTTGTTCTTAAAGAAATTTAACCGACACCATCCGTTGGTGAAAAAAGAATAGCTGATATTTGTAACGTCGTATATCATTGGTTTAATGACTTCGCGCTAATACAAAAGGAAAGCGTCGACAGTAATAACAAGTACAACGAAATGTTATGAAGATCTTAGCTTTCTTAACTAAATCGATTCTTATCAACTTTCAATGATCCAGAAGAAACATACGTGATTGCCTACAGATAACTGCGCACACTTCTAGTATCCCATGAAAGGCTATAGTATGTTTTGGGATATCCAGCTGGTCATAAATGGTAATACAGATGAAAGGCACTGACCAGATGGATAAATGGTCATTCGTTCCCAATGGGATAGCGTAAGCAAGGTAAACAACTTTTGCAAGGGGCATGTTAAGATTAATATGTGGTAATTGATCAATGTAAGCTACGCTTTACCATCTATTGATCGAATCTGCATATGTCCCCGACCAAATTATTGTCTTATCAATATAACCACCAAGCCTAAATGAATGATCCGTGAACAAGAAGGGCCGAAATTGTTGAAGGAAATTATTAGAACAAAATGTGCCAAAAGCATTTGTAAAGAAAAAGCATTTGTTGATTTATAAAAAATGTAAATACACTTGTAACTGTAAACATTGTTGTATAAATGAATGAATAACTATTATTTCTCATTCTTCCTTACTGTTAGACAAGCTTCAGAAAGAACATGCATGCCCGTTTGCACAGATTTCTTCAGTGATCTGTTATCAAACTTAGATAACAAGGAAATAAAAGCAAGTGACTTTAACTCAATATATAGATATATTCTAAGATGCGCACACGGACATCAGTGTACTTGTTAACTGATTATAAAGTAATAAAACTCATATTCAGTTTTTATCAGAAAAACATTAGCATTAGTATTTACTATTTTTTAGCTTTGATTTGTTTTTACATCATAAAATTGAATGTTTAGTACGTTTTACTTTTTCTTTTAGATTAATAATATGCCAAAACAAAGAACAATGCATTTTTCCATATACAAAAACAAATTCACATTGAAGTAAACACAACTCATTTTAAAGGGGATGTTTTAAAAACAAAGTATTATTGGAAAGTATTTGAAATACAACAAGAAAACGCTAAATGTACGTGCAGACATCACAAATGGGATGATGTTTTCAGAAAAATATAATTGAATGAAAAAGTGCAGTGAGACTGTTCTTACGATTACCATGCTACGAATCTTGTCTTGATCAACCGTGATTTGTATTGAAATATTTTGTCCTTACCGGACCTTTTCATTCAGACGTATTTCTTCGAACAGCAAATACAATAGATTCAAGATCGAAATCGTGAAGTGTATCCCCGAAGTAGCAGTAAGAACAAGAAAATTTGTGACAGTCGCCTGCGACGTAGAAATTAATGTCTTGTAATGTCATCCAATGTGTGGGTTCCCCATATACGACTGCTGTAGTTGCCCTTACTTCAGCTGAAATATAGGCAGCTGTCAAGCGCTTAATAATGGAAACATAATAACTAATAGCTCTGCTTGCAACAGCTGGGAAAAATTGCCCATTTCTTCTGACAGAATAACAGGTTGCAAAACGTATTATAAATGTTGATGAATGACACAGGTAAATAGTTATATTTCATGTGCTGCTTTAAAGTTTAATGCACATGAAGCACTAATGACATGACTTCTTAGATATATGTTTGCCATCTAGATACCGATTGTAATAATTGTTTGTTTATTAGTATATGCTTCGAAAGATAATGACGATGCTATTTTGATATGCTTGTAATATGAGCTCTTCACCAGGTCCCACGCAACCGTTTTAAATAGACAGAGAGTGAAACTCCAGGTGTCCTGTTCTTTTGCATGTAATGCTAAAAACGGGCTCAAACAAACTCAGAAATGAAATAACAGAGCTCATTGTTGGGTACTTTCAGCATGCAGAACGAAAAAAACGTAATTCTAAAATTATTAGATAATTTCCGTGTAAGGTTTTTATCTTTTAAAGAATGTATTTCCTTTTACATGAAAACATATTTAATTCGTATGCGATTATTTTGAAAGCTTAAACGAAACATTCTACAATAACTTTGCTGTTTTTCTTTTTTCAACTGGTGATTTCGATATTGTTCTTTAACAAGCAGGTTATAATGTAACGTCTTAATTACTTTTAGGTCGGACATTAATGTATAATTGTCTAAGAACGGTCGTGAAATCAGCCCTCGATAAACGATTGTTTTTTCCATAAACGATTGATGTTTTTTTTCAATGAAAACATTACACACTGAAATATAACATGCTCTTCCTAAGTGCTAGATGTGCTGATGAACTTAAAACAACTGCAACGGAGACCTCGTCTGAATTGCACGTGCAAAAGGTAGGGGCATTGTCCTTAAGGATGTTTGCATGTAGCAGTAGTTAAATACTCAAGAGAAAGACTGGGTAAGGTTTTATGTTTCGATGCTGATAATGATGAATGGGACAAACCTTCGTGCTCCGGGTATGGAATTTTGACCTCCGAATTTAAATCGATAATGTCATGGAACCTGTCTCTCATTGTTTACATGAACAATATCTTATTACGGGGTCAATTTTTTTTTCGATTTTCATTGCTTAAATGCTGACTTTACGTATCACTTAAATGTAAACTCTAATCTTACACCCACTTGATCGGTTTATCACATGGCAGTTTGCAAATAGAGTGTACATAATGGGCAAAGGACATGATTTGTTTGTGAAGTATTTAGTTGTTAGATATCCGATAAGTTCTTAAATCTAAGAAAGACACACGATTATACATAAAAGCATTTATCTTATTCAAACATGCATATTGATATATTATGCTACGAAAGTAAGCCTTATTGTGCAAAAGTTGATTGCGTAATTGTATTAATGAAGACAGAATAAGGAATAAAGCTGTAGGCTTATTCATTGTATCGCCTCTGTCTCTGTTGAAGCTGCTCTGGCAAAAGTGCATATTAAATCAAATGAAATACATAAGTGAACATTTTAACTGGAAAGGGAATTGAGAACACACTGCACGTAACAGTCAAATATTTAAGTGGCACCATATAATATTACATTTCAGATCCGTAAACATTGCAAACATTCAAAAGCTGTTCGTTTGTCAAAAGTATTTTAAACATGTTTGATCTCTTATAAATGGCTTTGACTATTCTCCGAATTAACGTGACAAGCTGACAAAAGTATCAATAAGAACAAAATTAATTAACCTTGTCCTAAACGCAATCTCGAGGTGGTTATTAAGTGTTCTCTGATGGTTTATGACCAATGTGGATTATGTTCGCAGCTTATTGGCTTAAAGCCAAAATGTTTGGAAAGACGTGTATGCCCTGTTTGTGCTAAATACAATTATCATTGGTACCGGCAATTCCTACGTGTAACTCTCATCTTTCTTTGCCAATGAATATAAATAAAAACATTTTACTCAAGTCGAAATGTAGACACCTACCGTCATTATAAACGTGACAAATGCCATGCATTATGCACAGTTTCATAGAGAGCTTTGACAGAACGATCAATAGATATTTGCAGCCTCATAAAATATTTACATCTAGATGGAGGAAGCATCAAGTGAGAAACAATTATCGTTTCCTGACCTATATATTCTGAAGACAAGGGTCTGAAAATAGGAAAAAAACAAGCTATTATTTCAGCCAAGTATCCACGCGTATGAAGTATTGCTTGATATTCTTTAACTCATCCTTTGTCATTTCATATAAGAACCGTCTTTATTTATTAAATCATTTTCTTTTGCATTTACTCTGGGTTATGTTTGGCGCACTAAATAATCAAATCCAACGACAAGACATAAATATTTAAAATATTTACTTTCCTTAAAATTTTCAGCGTGCCCTTTTTGACAAGTAATGGCATGTTACATTGAAGTTATGGCATTCTCCCAACCATCACATGAAACGTAATGCAGTAAGTATCAAAACGTAGAAATTGTATACGAAAGAAGCAAATCAAATTATTTTCCAATGGTTTATCAATGAATATCAATGAGTATTTGATTTCCTTTCCAGCAAATGAACTTTTCATTAGTTTCAATGAGCCAATGAGGAAATAACAGGAACATCCAACATAATAATGAGGATACTTTGTTTTAATTGAGACTTGGTTTAGTGTTGCACTGTCAATAGAGAACAGTGGTGCTTCCCAATACTAACTTTGAGGCTCCACGAAATACAGATGTGACCATTGTTCTTCGATTTTTAAAAGATATTTTCAAAAGCATATAATTGTTTTAAACAAAATAATAGTATTTAGGGTAAAACCAGTACTAGCTTCATTTTTAAGACACCATCAAACGTTTCCTTTATCGCATGTTATTCCTTGGTAACATTCCGATACGGGAGATTATGTATAGAAGAAAACAAAAACAACATTCTTTAACATTGTACAACTGGTTTGTGTAGAAAATAACGAACATATTTTGTACCTTAAAATTAACAAGTATATTAAAAAACATATGATTGTTATTTCAACCTACCTCTGAGGTGTGTTTAGCACTTTGAGAGGTTGAAATGTGTTCCCAATGCAACCTGCCTTGCGCAATGTTGCACTGTTTTAATTATGTGTTGATGTTTTTGCTGTTTTTTTCAAAATTTGGGCACAACCTCAAGAAGATGCTATCGATATTAGTGATAGTTGGTGTTTTATCGCATTAAAACCAAGGGGACATTCGGTCCGATATTGTATCAAACGATAGTTTTCAAATTAACTGACACACTTTGAAACTTTTCTCAGAAAGCAAATATACTGATATTCTTGTCTAAATATTTATTGAGATTTTTAGAACCAATTTAAACATATTTTTTTAATTAAATTGCTTTGCAGAAAAGCAAGATTACAGTGGAAAGATATCAAAATTACGATCACGAAACATCTTAATGTTCGACACTTCAAATTAAGTACACGAACTGCTATTTCTGTTAATTTATTATATGAATAAAGCCCAATCAGTGGGATGCTATTTTCTGAAACAAACCATTCAAAGAATTTTGCAGAGACACGCGCGACCTTTTTAGCTAATGACTACGATTGCCACGTTCCGAGTCCAGTCATAAACCATCGTGACTTGAATTGAAATATTTTGTATGTTGTCTTTACCAAACCATTACATTCTGTCGAACAGAATATACTTAATACAAGATGCGTCGATAAGTGTATCCCCTAAGTAGTTGTAAAAACATGGTAGATTTTGACAGTCGCCCACGTCAGAGAAACGTCTTGTTATACGCAGGCTCATGTTATACGAGTGCAATTATTACATCAACATATCCTGATAAATAGGCTTCTGTCTGCCGTCAAGCGGTAAATGATGGGAAACATGATAATGAATTGCTTTGCTTGCAATACCCTATATAATTTGCCTTTTGCTTTTGTAAATTATTCGGTTTGATTATTGAAACACCGGTTATAAATCTTGTTGACTGATAAAATGGATCTCTTATATTTGGTGTCTGTATGTATGTCAATCACGCATATGTTTGCCATTTGAATATCCAATGCAATCAATTCTTCGTTAATATTTTTATTATTTTTTCATATGGCCCATGCGACTTGCCCCCCAAAAAACTAAAATGCATTTTGAAATATTGATGAACATAATCAGCAATTATTTAAGAAATACTTAAAGCCCGGTTATAAAATGGAAAATACAATGGAAATGAATGCATGAAGGTGGCAACAAAAGGGCCTTTACGTTAATCTTCTTATTATCTCAAGGCATTGCGATCACAAGATCACAAGGGTAGTTATGAATGTAAAACTGACACATTTTTCTCTGCGGTCAGTGAAGCGGTTTTCGGTTAACCCTTGTGACGGATTGCTGATATTTGCTTACGAGTGCGACTGAAAGCTTTTACTGAATTTAGGGAATGCTTTTCAGCTGTCGCGTAAGATTATAACCTTAATCAGACTATGGTAGTTTGACACATCCGTAATAATTCTACTCATAGATAAACTAAATTGGGTTTTATTTTCCGAGGTTGATTATAGAAGAAGGAATTATGTCCGAATCTACGGTGCTGGGTCTGTATTCTTTGTTGTTCGTCCTGTTGATGAACGATATCATATTCCAGGTCCGAGCAGCATGCTAACTGCAAAATATCAAATTTAAAATATCGGGACGTCCTTTTTTAATGTTGACAGTCATGGATATTCCATTTCTAAGTGCTTACTGTATGAACAATTCCTATGTTAACTCTTACATAGCACTTAGCAAATATCAACCCTGTTTTATCAAATACATTTACTGCGATAAAAACTGCACGAAAACATTTGTATATCCTGTGCTTTATCTTTTATCCGGTTAATATAACAAGTTTTCGGACTGTATCTGTTTCAAATACTTGCAAACAAGTAGATAGTTTTCCATTGGAATTATCATGTACGTGTCATTAACTGATCAGAAACGTAATACAGGCATTTTCCTACATATTATCTGATCAGAAGCATATTCATAGCCATGCCGAACGATATGGATTTGCACAACATGATAATCATCTTTGACAGAAAGTCCAATTACTGTTTGCAGACTCTTAGATCATTTGCATCTCGAAGTAGGAAGCATCATTTGTCTGATCGATGTATTCTAAAAACAAGAAAAAAACGAAGTCATTGGTGCAGACGAGTAGCCACGTGTATGACTTTATTGTGCTTGTTATGGAACGGAGATGATGCAAGGTCCTTCGTTAGCAACGACCGTAAAATCCATTTTCATCAGGTGAATACACTGACAAGCAGTCGTTGAAATCCGATTGTTCTGGAACCAGATGTTCACGTAGTTAACTTTGAATATTCCTTTATTCTTATGTAAATCATTGAACTGTACTTAACAGCTTTCTTTGTTTTTCTACTTTCTTATTCTATATTTTTTTTATTTTATTCTACGTTTTTCCTTAATGCATTTCGTTTGATGTGTAACAGTCATAACTCCAATTTAGCTATTCAGAACTGTTGTAAAAAATTGCAGCACGGATATTTTAACATTTAAACCAATCTAATGTTCGCCACCATCGTAGCATTTGGATTAACAAGACGCCTAATTTTAGGAATTGCAAATGTATGTGAGTCACAAATTGTGGCATTTATATTAAACGAAGATGAATGAGACGTAGTAGACCAAGCTTTTTAAGGACTCACAAATGATTTCCGCTCTATTTGTATTCATAACATATCTTGTAAATATTTCCTGAACAATTTTCAACGAGGTGCGATATACGCGTGTATTACCTTTCCGAACATCATAGCTAATAAGTTTTAAGTAGAGAAATCTACTCTTTAAGTTTGAAAACATCTTTCGCAGCAATGCATTTCGTGAAAGAATATACATATGAGAAAATATATCGATGATCTATGATAAAATACAATGTATGATTTTAACAATAAGAAGTTTTGAGTATTTTAAACAAGAGTATTCCTTCAATTATATTTACATTGACTTAGTAGTTGTAAAGATAAAGCTTGCCGTTTATATTGTATAACACGCAAGTAGTTTATGACATCATTGTTTATTTCAATATTGCGCTTCTTTTGTATTAGCGCGACGTCATTAAACCAATGATATACGACGTGAAAAATATCAGTTATTCTTTTTAACAAACGTATGCTGTCGCTACATTTCTTAAGAACAAATACTAAATTACAGAAGGTACTATTATTCTTAATCATATTTAATACTTAGTCAATCTTTTCATTGCGTTTAACGTTTGGATGATCGCAGTAAGGCAAGGGATCAAACGACAAAGAAGCGCTAGCACGCCTCACGGAATTTGCTCGCATGCCCTACTTTTTTCATTATTATTTTTTAGATATAAACGATATATTTATATGAATGCAGACAAATAAAAGAATCCTAAATGCTTAACACGGTGAATTGTCTTCAAAGGTTATAGGTATTAATTAACAGCAGTTAATGCTGTTTTATGTTCGTATCTGACTTAATAGCATGTGGGATTTTATATTCAGAAACAAATAATTCAGAGAAATATATAGAGACACTTGCGACATTTCCAGCCAATTTGTATGATAACCACGTTAGAAATCCAGTCATGTTCAAATGTGATTTGAATTGAAATAGCTCGTATTATGTCATTACTGGGCCATTTCGTTCCGACGTATTGGATCGAACAGCCAATACACTTAATACAAAATGACACCTCGATGTCGTAGAGTGTATCCCCTAAGTAGAAATAGTAATAAGATAATTTGTTACAGTCGCCTGCGTCGTAGAAACGAATGTCTTGTAATGCCTATCCGTTATACGAATATTTTTATTATTTTTTCATATGGCCCATGCGACTTGCCCCCCAAAAAACTAAAATGCATTTTGAAATATTGATGAACATAATCAGCAATTATTTAAGAAATACTTAAAGCCCGGTTATAAAATGGAAAATACAATGGAAATGAATGCATGAAGGTGGCAACAAAAGGGCCTTTACGTTAATCTTCTTATTATCTCAAGGCATTGCGATCACAAGATCACAAGGGTAGTTATGAATGTAAAACTGACACATTTTTCTCTGCGGTCAGTGAAGCGGTTTTCGGTTAACCCTTGTGACGGATTGCTGATATTTGCTTACGAGTGCGACTGAAAGCTTTTACTGAATTTAGGGAATGCTTTTCAGCTGTCGCGTAAGATTATAACCTTAATCAGACTATGGTAGTTTGACACATCCGTAATAATTCTACTCATAGATAAACTAAATTGGGTTTTATTTTCCGAGGTTGATTATAGAAGAAGGAATTATGTCCGAATCTACGGTGCTGGGTCTGTATTCTTTGTTGTTCGTCCTGTTGATGAACGATATCATATTCCAGGTCCGAGCAGCATGCTAACTGCAAAATATCAAATTTAAAATATCGGGACGTCCTTTTTTAATGTTGACAGTCATGGATATTCCATTTCTAAGTGCTGACTGTATGAACAATTCCTATGTTAACTCTTACATAGCACTTAGCAAATATCAACCCTGTTTTATCAAATACATTTACTGCGATAAAAACTGCACGAAAACATTTGTATATCCTGTGCTTTATCTTTTATCCGGTTAATATAACAAGTTTTCGGACTGTATCTGTTTCAAATACTTGCAAACAAGTAGATAGTTTTCCATTGGAATTATCATGTACGTGTCATTACGTTCCGACGTATTGGATCGAACAGCCAATACACTTAATACAAAATGACACCTCGATGTCGTAGAGTGTATCCCCTAAGTAGAAATAGTAATAAGATAATTTGTTACAGTCGCCTGCGTCGTAGAAACGAATGTCTTGTAATGCCTATCCGTTATACGAATGCTATTATTTGTCTTAAAATAGTATAAAGTATAGACAGCTGACTTCCGTCGAGTGATACATAACGGAAAAGAAATTATGATGGAAAACATAATGATTAATATATATATATATAAAGTTTTCTCTGCACACATCATGTATGGACCAACTTGCCCATTTCTTCTGTTATATATCCGGTAGAATTTCTGACGAATAACAGATGTACTTAGACATCTGTGACCTCATGTATGTTTGACTCCTTTGTGGTATTTTTCAAATTGAATATTCAATGCAATATGTTTGATTGATTTCAATTTCAGCTTTCCTATATCTTAATATGACCAATGAGTTTGAAGAACAAAAGCCTATAACGTAAAATTTATAATTTCTATAATGCATCCATTTTAGCTGAATGTACTAAATATCAAAAGTAAAAGCACACAATACAATTTATTACCATAAAATACAATACAATACATCACAATACAGTACAATGCAAAACAATATAAAACAATATAATACAATAAAATACAATACAACTCAATACAATTCAATACAATACTTCAATACAATACAATACAATAAAATACAATACAATACAATACAAATCAACAATACAATACAACAATACAATACAATGCTACGATACGCAATACAAAACGTATAGATTATTTAACTTTGTTGTGTGCAATACGGATATATATTTGGACGAGAACAAAGCTTGGATTTACACAGCTGTATACAAGTCCAGATATATCCTATATTGTAACACAATTACTTATTTATTCTTTACCTTTAATATTCAAAAATATGTTTTTAGCTCGACTATTCGAAGAATAGGTGGGCTATACTACTCGCCCCAGTGACGGCGTCGGCTTCGGCGTCCGGTTAAAGTTTTAGGACAAGTTGGGATTTTCACTTACAAGTCCAATACCCTTCATTCAATTAACTTTATTATTCACACAGTTGTTCAGGGCCATCACATGATGAGGTTAGATAACTCTATATTATTCTTTACACATATTATGGCCCCTGATTGGCTATGGAACTTAGATTAAATTTTTAGGGCAGGTTAGGATATTTAATTATAACTTCTATACCCTTTGTTCAATTGACTTCATACTTTACACAGTTGTTCAGGACCATCACACAATGAGGTTACATAACAGCATATTTTTCTTAATAAAAGTTATGGCCCCTGATTGACTTAGGTTAAAGTTTAAGGGCAGGTTTAAGTTTTAAGGCAAGTTGGGATTTTCACTTAAAATTCCAATAACATTCATTTAATTGACTTTATACTTCACATAGTTGTTCAGAGCCATAACATAATGAGGTTAGATAACTCCATATTTATCTTTTATACATATTATGGCCCCTGATTGACTATGAAACTTAGGTTAAAGTTTTAGGGCAGATTGGGATATTTATTAATAACTTCTATACCCTTCATTCAATTGACTTAATACTTCACACAATTGTTCAGGACCATCACCCAATGAGGTTACATAACTCCATATCCTTAATTCAAGTTTGGCCCCTGATTGACTTAGGTTAAAGTTTTAGGCAAGTGAAAGTTAAGGGCAAGTTGGGATTTTAATAAAAAAACAACATCTATAACATTCATTCAATTCACTTAATAAAATTTAAAATTATTTATGACCATCTTACAACAAGAAACATAACTCCATTTTAACCCTAAATACAAATTATGGCCCTTGATTTAAAAAAAAAAAAAAATTTCTTTTGAAAGGCATATTTGTAAAATAATACTACATTTCAATGGGAAATCAAGTTATTTAAATGACTTGCGTCATTGTTTGGGCGGGCTGTTGGGAGGGCAGCATTAAAGTCACCTTAGGTTTCCAATAATATAGTTCGGTTTGACATAAAGAGACCAAACTGGGTAATATTGCATCGTTATTGTATTCACTTCTAGTCAAAGCGGCGTAGTCGAGCGCGCTGTCTTACGACGGCTGTGTTTATAAAGGCGTTTATATCAGACAATTCAATGCAATACAGTGCATTGCAGTACCGAACAGTAAACTATATATACATATTATAATGATACCAAATGCGAACAGGTAAATGCAGGCCTATCTTTACATCTGCATTATTTTTCTCAGGCGCTAAGGAAACGTTTCATTATAAATCTGACCATGGCACGATCCGAATAAATTGAAACATCAAATACTTTCAAATCGGATGCTCAGCGTTTTCGAGCGAAAAATACGTACAAGTCTTGGTCCTTTAGCCGCCTTCTAATATAGAATGTTGAAAGTATGTAAAGATAACAAACCGCATCACTAATGTTACGTAGTATGAATTAATTTTCTTGTGATGAACAATTTCTTTCCACGAGTCCAAGTAACACGTTTCAATATCAGGATGATTTTTTAACTTTGAGTCTTTTTAGCCTGCTGATTGTAAGTGCAATTCCTATTTTAACCCTTATAAAGCAATACTTCGATCGGATATAATAACTACCTTGTGATACCACATGGAACTTTCTTTATCGTGTTTACGCAGGTAGCATAATTTGGTAAAGGGGGTGTTGCAAAAATTAGAAATTGCCTTTGGAATAATCAGTTGGGCATTTTTCTTTTCCCTGCTGTGCCAAACTATTGACGATTGTTAAAGTGCCATTGTTGCATACCTTTTATGCTCTAATTCTTAAAGAAGGTTTAAGACAATAGGACCATTATAAACATTGATTGTGGTGTGTATTGTTATAAGATGTCGGGCGTCCAAAGTAATCTTAACGTACAGACTGTCAATTTTACATTTCATATGCAAATAAGTAATGCTAATTTGAAATTGATAGCCATGGAACGTTATTAGAAAAATAAAGTTTATTTGTAACATCAATGTAGTATAATTATTTGTGTTAATCGGTCTGATATCTCTTGGAGATGACAGAATATCAAATAACCTAAAATTGACAAACATAGAAATGTCTGTTCGTATGAATTCAAAACGATTAGTTTCCTCATCAGCAAAGATGTGATGAAGGCGGTTAGAGTGTCTTAGATGTAAAATAAGTGAATAAGCTTTTAACATTTTGCAACACAAAATAACAAGATGCATAGGAATCGTAGGGATCCTCAAATATCCACATGCACTGTGGTGCATCAGCTGTTAAGCAACGGTTATAGCGTGATGGTCTAACAATATAAATTTCAAAGAAATATGCAAGAGCATACAAACTAGTCATACACCTATATGTATTTCAAAGACGAAAATTTGAAGAAAAACAATGTTAAACGCTTAATTGATGTAGAAGCTTCTTCGATAAATTGCTTCCGTCTCTTGCAATGTTGCATACTACATATTTAAGTGAGATACCTAAGTGAAACTATTTATTGGAAGGACACGTGTAACAGACAGATATTTAAGTCGATATGAAAAATATGATAATAACATTGCAGTAGAATAAGTAGAATGAAAAAGAGTACAAAAAATAAGGGAAATCGACAGCGCCAAACAGAAGAAACTGGTCAGTTCTGTGTAAGTTTCAAACGAAATTTGATTGCCTTTTGTCGTTTCAAACACATTATTTGATCAAAAACTCTTTTTATCTCAAATCTATACGATCACATGACTAGTGCAAACGCAACGGAGTTGTCCGACGAAAATCTGATGTGGGTATAACCTTTCTTCACGCTATCCGTTGGATCTCCTTGCAAGGCTTTTTTATAAAACGGAAAAAAACAACGTACGTATACGCAAGGTCACATGATCGACTGTGACCTTTAAAATAGATACCACATATGTAACGAATCATTATAGTGGTTAAACTAACGCTTAACGTGGTATGGAAAACAGTGATTCATTCGTGAAGAAGTAGATTTAAAAGTGATTAAGTAATATCATCATTAAAAAAATCCATTAACCTTTTCCAAAACACAACCATGGTGTTACTATTATTTGCGTTTTAAATACAAGGGTGCTAGCAATAATGCAAATCAGTGTCTGCTCTTGTCTCATTCTCAGTACTTGAAGTAATGCCCCTTTGAATGGTATATTCGTTTTGAACGAAATTGTCATTTGTAGTTACAATTCCTACGTTTGTACTCCACGTTTTGCATGACAGTATGGAATATGCTAATTTAACTGACACCTTAGACAGAAAGTTTTGCAGATTATAAGAACATTTACACTTTGCAGGAGGAACCTTCAAATGGGAAACGATATACGTCATTCGTCTTACCGATATAGTCTGATATATTCTATAATCACGAAGAACGTAAATTTTAGCCGTAAAGCCACGCTATGAATTATGTCAAGAATACTTTGCAGCTGAAAATTAAAGCTACCTATATTATGCACCGCATACATTTGCAATTACGTTCTGTTATGTTTGTCGTACTTACAAGTCCATATTAAACGAAATGAGTAAGTAAATCAAATTCTTACCTTTTATTCTCTGAAATATAATAAGTGCTTTCTAGTTTTAAAAGTCGATTTCTGATGATTGATGATAATGGCTTAAGGAAAAAACAAAGAATAAGATAAGATGTAAATATACAAAAGTAGTAACACTAAAAGGTCTTTGAACCTTGAAATTCAATGTAGCACTATTTTATCTAAGACTATTATAATATAAGATGGGATCAGCCACGTGAACATATGGTGCCAAAACAAATCTGATTTTAAAGTTCACTTGTCGGTTTCTTCATCTAATGGCAAATATCTTGCGCTCGCAATTTTATAGCAAAAACAATATAGTACAAACGCTAGAAATGTAAAGGAGATTGTGTAATATAAATGTCATGAAAGTAATATTATATAGTTGACGTTAATGTTTAAGCATATGCCAACTAAGTATGAATAAACAACAACTGCTCGTCCGTCTGTGGATTTATATTCCACGTGCTGTAATAACTCGTGTATTTTTTGAGGTTGAACTAGATGTTATATCGAATAAACAATTTTTAAACTTAAATGCCGTGTCGTCTGATAGTCCTTCAACGGTTAAACCATTGTCCGTCTTACTTTCAAAATCAGCCTGCTACAAAAATGTTTTATTCGTTTAACACTTGTTTTCTTTACTATTTAGAACTACATAATCTACTTGTATTTGATTTTACTGCCGTATGTATTATATAGCATCTACCGACAAAGATACATGCACTTATGGAATACATCTTAAATATTTTTGGAGTTAATGCATGTTGTTACAATACGATGAGTGCCAATAAGCGACTTCTTGTAAAAGAACAGTCTCCAATTGTTCCGATGATCCATCGCACTACATTGCCATGACTAATTTGTGAGTTTGAATTTTATACACAATTTAAAGCTTTATAGTCCGTGCATATTGTCGGCAATGCTTTTTTTAAACTGACATTTTAAATGTGCATACCTTCGTACAGATCCACTCAAAATGCAACAAAACAGTGTTCTATTTTCCTATTTCATGGATAGGTAGAATAACAAACATTTGCTAAGAGACAGCTTTCAGTCATTAATATAGTAGAACTTTATAGAATTGTAGAAGAAAAAATCGAGCCTTTATTGTATGATCAAACGCGGATGAATAAATCTTCTCTTTTACAATAGACGAAGATGGCATAGGCCGCAGGTTGTTCAATCATTTAGTCGGCAATAAGTCAAATACGGACAGTGCATATAGAAAATTAACTCGTCCAATCTCATAAAAGGGACAGACCGAAGATTTATATTGCATTATCATGGGCTTCGTTATACTTTTATCATATTTCACTATAATGATGGTTTAGGTCAAATATGCTTATTGCTTTAGTTCTCTTAAACGTACACTACAATTACTGGCTTCTTCTTTTAACATCGCCTTGCATACCAACCAAGCTCATCAGTATCTACCACTAGCTTCCTTTGCAATAAAGAGGAAACTAGCCGAAGCCTTAGCAGAATTATTTTGACTACTTTGACGATGACTTGCTTCCCTATTATCTTGAACATTCCCTAGAAACCATTCGTCTTCAATGAAACCACTTGCATATGCATTGATCTTTTTTCAGCTTAGCAATTACTTGCTTCCTAAGTTTATCCATTTAATAAGGTAAACAATATCGGGCCATATTGACCTATTGCTTAATATTACCTCTAATATTATCAAAAAGTAAAAAATTATATATATATATATATATATATATATATATATAAGTGTATATACACTAAGTGTATAGCTTGTCACACGTATATACATATATATATATATATATATATATATATATATATATATATATATATATATATACGTGTGACATGCTATACATTTAGTGTTCATATTGCTTCTCTGCATTTGAACACGTCATTGTGTCTCGAAACAAATCTCACACTCTGTCGCAGACCCTATCCCTAGAATGGATTGGTATTGCATTTTTTGAGTGATTTTGTTCTACACATTAAAATAATGTTTAACCAATAAACGTACAGAGCTGAAGAACATTGTTTCGCCAATAAATGTAAATGGCGGAGGATAAGTCACCATCAGCTGATCTAAACACGATGTTGCACTCATAACAGGCGGTTGAAAGTTGTAGTGGAACTATAATTATTTGCCTTTAATGAAGAGAACAGAAAGATGTTACCAATTGGAAATGCGTGTTCTAACCTTAAGGCAGACCAGCTCATTATAAAACGTATTTCTGTTATCAAGGACAATTTGCTGAGGAAGTTATGTTTAATGAAGGACCTGTTTACTTTGTATACTCACTAATGCTCGAGTACAAATTAAGCCCGATGTTTTTCTTTTCCAAAAACCTCGGTCGATATCTCTTTATCATCGATAATTCACAATATTTGTATAATGACGTTTTGATTTGTTGCCATATGGTCATTTTATCTCCCTGACTGGATATTTTCTTAAAGGAGTGTACTTGAGTGTGAGAACATCCGCCGTTTAAAATTGAATGAGTACAGCTTATTTACAAGCAAAAGCTTTCTTCTCTATTCTAGAATATTTTAGAGAAACTTGCGACATTTCTTATCAAATATTATGATAACCACGTTACAATGTCAAGTCATGATCAAATGTGATTTGAATTGAAATAGTTCGTATGTTGTCATTACTGGGCCATTTCGTTCCAACAACGAATACACCTATACAAAATGACGCCTCGATGTCGTAGTGTGTATCCCCTAAGTAGTGCGTTGTAGATTTTAATTTCTACCACCTCAGATAAGTAGATCCAATAATTTAACCATGCTTGATATTCTTATCTTGCCCACGGGCGAAGATAAAATGCCCGTATGGAACTCCTTTTTAATGGTCACCACATCGTAATTACCTCCCTTGTTGAAGACTGTCGTCAGTAGCATCATGGAAATCTTGTCTTATGGTAATATTTAGAACACTTTTTAATTATTTCTCGCTACAAATGTCACAATAAAACAGTTTTCACGCACCATTCAAGAAATAATGCTTCATTCTCATTGGAACTATTTAAAAAGACCGATTTGACTATTAACATTAACTGGATCACTGCGCGCATATCCATGACAACCACGTGCTATCGCATATCCGTACGCAATTATTTTCACTAAGCACAAAAGAGTTCCAGCAAAAAAATACATTTCTACTTAATTTTGTTTAATTCTTACACTCTCGGCCATGGAAGATACTTATAGTCTTGTTACTATTTTTCCTGTTCTACGAGTGCTATGATTTCTCTTAAGTTAATTTCATGTGTTCGCTGAAGTCTTCCGTCAAGCGATAACTAATCGAAGGAAAAAAATGATGTAATACACGATATATATATATTTTGTTTTCTCTTCTAAGATGATATATGGACTGCCTTGAACATGTTCTTCTGTATTATCACCCGTTAGTCCAGTCATATTGTGAAAATAATGCGCACATTGGGTTAAAATCTTGAAACTTATTATACATGCAGAAAATGTGAATATAATTTAAAAAAGCTCAAGACCCACCTTTGATTCATCCAATATGGCCACCAAAATCCAAGATGGCCGCCATTACCATAATTGTGTACATATATAGTTGTGGTACTGTGGTACTATGTACTGCGACCTACATATATGTATTGTTTAGTTATTTTAATGACTTTTAACATGTTGAAAGTGAACCTTTTTAAAAGAGCGTTTTTTGTTGCCATGGCAACCATGATTTCCATCAAAATGTTTAATTTAACGATTAGCAGACCAAGACATCCAAGATGGCGTTCAAGATGGCCGCCATAAATATCTAACTTAGTACTTTTCATCACAAAAATGAGTGTATGTTTATTGTAAGGGGTACACTGTTTCAATGAGTATTGTTCATGCACATTATGTTTCTTAAATGAACGTTCCGTATTGACTACCTCAAGGTCAAGGTCAAGGACATTTCAAGGTCAAAGAACAAAAAATATACAAAATATGATCTTTCTAGTAATTGATGTTAATTCAAATTAATTTGTACCCAATATATAATGCTGTATTAATAATAAATTAAATTGAATATTCCTTAAAAACATTCCGTTACTGTTTATGAAATCGTAAACATAATTCAGTAAACTACGGGGGCTATGGTTAGGGTAAGGATCGAATCAGAAAAAGATCAAATATGGCCACCATATCCAATAATGCCATCATATGGCATTGAGGACTAGGCTTAATTTTAGCGCTGCACATAGGTCTGGTTGGCCCTGCATGGGCTTTATGGTTGCCAAACTGTGTAGCAAACAGTTTTATTTGCCTCTGCCTGAGCATTATGTTTGTCAAAATGTGGTTTGTCCAACACTAGATAGGCTTAATTAGAGCTGCACATTTGTTTGTTTTGCTTTGAAATGGCTTTCTTGTTGCCAGAAATGTGATCTTTTTTCCCTGAAACGGTTGAATAAGAGCAGCACATGAGTTTTCTGGTTCTAAAAGGGCTAAATGATTGCCACTGTGTGGAACTAAGTACTAAAAATGCTTATTTACATCTGAACACAAGCTTATTTGGATTTAAATTGGCTTTATGGTTGCCAAAATGTGGGCATACTGGTCAGGCTTTAATAGAACTGTTTGATTTGGTTTTAGTTGGCTTTATGGCCACTAAGGTGACGACATGTTTATATTGCATTAAAGCAGTGTTACAGAACTTTATAAGCAAAAAAGACAAAAATAGACAGAAAATCTTGAGGTTTTTTTTTGCTTTTTGTGTTTCGATATAGCAATGACATTGACGTTGACATTGTATATGCCAGTTATTTAGGTCATGTCAGTTACTTTTGATACTAGCTCAATTATTCATAAGACGCTTACATAAAAAGCCTTGAAGTGGTCAATGTTGTATGAAAATTTAGGCCTTTTGGTATATATAATAATGCTTTGATGTCTGAATCAAATTTGTTTTGCTGAACCATTTTTTTTAACATTTATCCAAGTGACACTTTTTGAGAATTTTATGAACATTTAATAAATTGTATGAGAAATCTATACATTAACCCGTATATTGCAAATATTCGATCGGATTATCCAACAGCTACCCTGTGGTACCTTATGTACATTTCCTGGTCTTGCTTACGTAAAGAGCATGATTTGCTTGTGAACAAATGGCAAAGGGAGCTCTTCATAAAATGCCACAAACTGGAACATTAGAAATTACCTGGAAATAAGAAATAGGCATTTCCTTATCTATTTAGTTCCAAATTCCAATGCCTAAGCGAATCCTATTATCAGATCAATGAACATATGTTTTATAACGTAAGTCATTTGTTTTAACAAGTCATAGAATGTATGACACATTGAAACATAACACCCGACCAAAAAACGCAGTTTGTATAAGCTAATGCATCTGTTCTTAGAGAACATTAGGAATTCAATCTTGTTTTCTTTAAAAAACACGTTATAAAGTGTCAGACGTCGAAAGTAATCATTAAGTACTGAGTTGAAATTGTAAATTTCATATGAAATTACTCGAAGTGATTTTAAATTGACATCCATGAAACGTTATTAGGAAGAAGATATTAATTTGTAGCATGAATGAAGTCTAACAACTTTGTTTATCGGTTTGATATATGTTTAAGTTCACAGAATAGTAAAACACCTACATTTGTACAATACTATTACCTACATTGTGGTTCTTCAGAATCAAGCTCAGTAGGCAAAAGTTTAACGATTCACTTGCTCTTCTGCCAAGATGTGATGAAGTTGGGAAGATTTTCATATTCAATATGTAAATTGTTTTAAGATATACGTTTTTATTTCCAGTTCACCAGTTCATTTGTATGTTGTGTTTTATGTTTGTTTGTTATTCGTCTCGGAAAATTATTAAGCTTATGTTTCTTGTAATCATATACGAGTCATTACTCCTGTTATGTCTGAGGTTGAACTTGATATCATATTAAATAAACAATTGTTCAACTTATCGACATACATCTTATTGTCTTACCTATCTGACTTTTGTAATTATACAGTTGGACATCAACGTAGCGACGCTTTTTATAGTGGCACTTTATACACAATGCAAATCTCAAGCTCAACAAGTGTTGTGGCTTCCTATGGATATGTGGAATAACAACCGTATTCTACAGACCACTACCAAATGCGGATAAATGAAACTCCTCCTATACAATAGACCAAGGTGGGATAGCCGGAAGTTGTTTTATCAAGTGTCGGCAATAAGTCAAATAAGGACAGGCCCTATAGGAAATTAATTTGTTGAAGCTCATAGAAATGGATAAGTCGAACCTATTAAAGTATCATGGGATATGGTAAATATATTATTTACGCGTATTTATAATTTTACTAAAAATTGTTGCCATCAAAAGAGATGCATGTTTTGCACAAGGTCGAGCTATTGTTGTAGGTGAGTTGTTGGCTTCGGACGTCAGTCGAATTAAATCAATTAATATACAGCTTTCTCTCCTCAGATGATAATATATATTATATAGACTCAATTGCCCTTTTTCTTCAGGTTGAACTATTGATGAATGACAGATGTACATAGACATCTGATATGTGTCGTTTTGTATGTTGAAATTAAGAAGCGGAAGCGGATACGTATAGCATTATTATAGAATTTAGCCTGTAACAGTATTTTCAACAAATATTTGAGATGACACACTACCGATGACACCTCTTCTCGAAATATAAACTAATTTCATACTCCGATTTGTTGATGGTTTATGTGGATCTCCAATTATCCGTGTTCCAGGTATGGCAACTCGACATCAAGTTTTTCAGTGTTGGTGTTTATGATAATGCTATGTTGATTGTATTGATTTTGTTTCGATTTTTAACATGGGTCCAGGACTTTTAAATATCGTTTTTTCCTGATGTTTTAAGAATTCCAAAATTCTAATTGTATGTACAAAGTGACATCTTCTTTATTGAAATTTCTTTCCAAAAGTTAGCTAGCAACAATGCAAACCATCGTCTGCTCTTGTCTTGTGTTCAGGTTCTCAGGTACTTGAAGTTTAGCCCCAATGAATGGTCTGATTGTAATAAACGAAATAATCATTTGTACTGACAGATTTCAAATCTGACTGCTACTTTTTTTCCTTGACACTATGAAATATTCTAACACAATTGACACCTTTAACGGAAAGATCAATTGCTTTGTGCACACTCTTAGAACATTAATAACCTGAAGGAGGAAGCTTTAAATGAGAAACGATATACATCATTCGATTGACCGATCTATTTAGAAATTAAGAACAAATTAAGCCATTATTCGAGCCGATAAGCAACGCTATGATTTATGTCTTGATAAACTTTGCAGTTGCATATCAGAGCCACCATTTTTACAAACCAGATTCATTTGTATTGACTTATGTTCGGCCTACTAATTAATCTAAATCGAGCGAAATATGCAAGGCAATCACATTCTTTCCTATGCGTTTTTGAAGTATGATAAGTGCAATTTCGTTCTAAATATCAATTTTGTTTAATGATTGATAACCTAGTTGCACTCAAAGTGAATGACTTAAGGAGATAAAATAGAAAGAGACAAGGTTTAATCATACAAATGTAGCAACAAAAAAGGTATTTGAACCTTAAAGTTCAATGTCCCCATGTGTTTAATCTAAGACTACGAGAATATTAGATCGTATCAACCAATTGAACATATGGTTACAAAACAAATCCGATTTCTTGTCAGATTACTTATCAGTTTATTCACCTTATGGCAAATATCTTGTGCTTGCCATTTTATAACATTACAAACGCTGTTTATGGTTATATGCATGACATGGTGTAACTGAAATACAATAAAAGCTATGTTATATATTTAACGAGACTGCTTGTGCATCGGTAACCTACGGCTGAAATCAATCCTCTTGAGAACATCTGCTGCTCGTCCTTCTGGATTTATATTCTACATGCTGGTCTCTACCGGGCACACCTCGTGTTACTTGTTTGACATTGCATTCTTTATAAGGTCGTGTTCTCTAAAAGTCCTGTTTTGGATATTGCATTCTTTTACCTGTTTCAGTTTAAAAAAATCAGAACTATTTAAACTTGTTTCATTCATCTTAGACTTGTATTTTTTTTAACTTTGTACTACATGAACTTAATGGTTTGGTATGATTTCCAAGGTGTATATATACGGAAGTAACTATTTTTAATTATGATTCTTTTGTTTGAATTACCCTAAAACATTTTAGGAGTGGATGCATCTTGATGAAATACGTCGTAAACTGCATAGAGGGAATTTCTGTAAAACAAAAAAGTTACAAAACTGTTGCGATGATCCATTGCACTACAATGTCCACTATGTAAGTGGTTAAACGTTAAAAGTTATGAATATAAATACTAGCACCCGCTCATGTACACACATGGGAACACAAGCATGCTATAAAATGTAAATCACAATATGCCACGTTTGCCGTCGGCAATGTTTTTATTTAAAAAAAATGACATTTTGATTATAAAAAATGTGCGTAAATTCATATTGATCCTTTCAAAATACGAGTATTTCGCTTTCGTATTACATAAGTTTGTATCATAGCAACCGTTTTCTAAGAGACATCTTTTATTTATTACATTGTTACCATTAAGCCGGCAATTAGTCAAATAAGGACAACGCCTTGTTCAACTTGTCAAACCTCAGAGAAAGAGAAAGGTCGACACTATCAATGGTATTATCATGGGGAAAGCGTTTTATCAAATTTAGTATAGTAATGTTAAAGGTCAAATGTGAAACGGATAAACATGAGTTAATAGGCTATGTTAATTTTCGACATTTTTGTGCACCCAATGACGATTTAATAAAACATTTTACTTGATATGTGTTTTCAACTTCTTAGAAAGTAATGCTATCAAAAGGGATGCATGTTTTGCTAACCTAAGCAGCAATTTCTAATGGGACAGCTTTTTTTGTAGGTGGTTACCCGGCGTCAGTCATCCGTCGAACGGCATCCGTCCGTTGTTAACAGTTGCTGCAACCGACAACGCTTTATATACTGCTTTGTCAAATTTCACAAACCTTGACTGGAATGATCTTTCATGAAATATAATTTTCTAATAAACGACACGATTTTAAGGCAATAGTTAAAGGATGATTTTGACAACCATGTTGCTTCCTAGCGATAATCAACTTCCTTAGCAACCACATAATGCCTTCGATACTATTGACTTACACGACAGTTACTGGTTTTCTTGGCAATAACTTTTCTCAACCATCATCGACAAGCTTAAAAATATTCACTTCTTATCCCATATTAGTAACGAATGGCTACCTCGACTATGCCAAGCTTCCCTATTAACCATCATCTAACCATATTAACATTCCTTGGCAATGTCATGCTTCCTAGTTTATCCAGGTATTCAGATGAGCAATATCAGGCCATATTGGCCCTCTTTTTTAATATTTCCTTGTATAAAAAAATATTTAAGATATACACGTAAACAAGCTATACACGTGTTGTATTTATTGCTTGTCTGTTTAGCATTTGACCACGTCATTGTTTCGTGAAAAATATCACATTTGCTTTTTTTTTGCAGGACATATCTCCCCAAAGAATTGGTTTTATAATTTCCAATTATTTTTGTTCTAAGCATTTTACAGAGCTTTGACAATAAATGCTTAGAACGGAGGAACAGTGGTTTGCAGATAAATGTAGATAGTGGAAGGAACGTCATAATTAGATGATCTAAATTCGATGTCATACATATTACAGGCGGTTGAAAGTTGAGGTGGTACTTTATTGCTTTGCCTTTAATGAATAAAAAGGAACGGTTAATACCAAATTGATATGTTCATACTAACCTGAAAGGAAATGAGCACTTTATAAAAGGTTTTTTTATTTCTTTCTAGGACAATTTTTTGAGGAGGGAAGGTTTAATATAGGACTAAAGCGATCTTAGCAAAGCGTGTATTTAATGATGCTCGCGTGTTTTGACGCCCGATGCTCTATATCAGTTTTAAGAATGCCGCAAAATTAGGAATTCTAATATATACTAACATGCCCCCGAAAAAGTGGTACATGGCATTTTGATTAACCTTATGAGATGATCGAGACAGGTTATAAGGCTCATTTACGTTATTAAGAAACTTGTGTTGAATGCAGAAGTCACCTGAGTAAAAACAGACTTATCTTGATCGTTCTACAGACTTTAGGAATGGTTTAAGTTAAACGTTACAACTTATACACTATAATATACATAAAAAGTATTTCATCTTATAATTCAAAGTGACAATGTTATTCAAAATCGATACAAGTATAACAAACATAAATTTTGAGTAATAAACCTTTTTCTACTTACTAAATAATGCATTTATGGAAAATATTAATTCCTGACAACAAGATAGTAACCGTGTATTTAATAGCTCAAAACGCAAAAATGAATGGTGAATGCTAAAATATTTACTGCGATCTACTATTGTCTCATAACGAAGAAATACCATGTTTTATGCACATTTCTTTCAAATTAAACTCGGTATCCTTCGTAAGAACCATTGTTTTCGACATTTATTCATCCTAGTTTTTGGTATATTAAAACAAAAGTTTTAATTGTTGTAAATCTTACGTGGAAATAAGAGTGCATCTTTAAGTTTTTGTTAAAAATGAAAGCACACCAGTCGTACAAAACAATTGGACATTAAGTATCTAAAGAATGAAAAACATCTTTTAAATGGTATGGAATGATCTTGATATGCGTTTTATTGTTTTTCAAGAAAAACATCGAAAATGTAAATGATATTTTTTTTTAAGATTAGTTCCAATCAGTTGCCTGTTTCGCCATGTTTTGTTTAATTGTAACAGTGTCGGCTTTCTTAATGTTCCTGTAAAGCTTCAAAGGATATCACAAATGATATTTTATTTAGTCTGTTTTATGGAATATCTTGTAAATATTTCCCTTACGTTTTCAAACGAGGTGCGGAACACAGAATTAATTGTTTGAACATCATAGCCAAATAATTATTCTATTTACGGAAATATTAAATTAATTGAGAAATATTGTCTGGGAAATCACATTTAAATTAACCCCAGCAGATAAAACAACGCATGAGTTTGCAAAACGTGTCTCAGTCAAAAACGTATGAAAATAAATAAATGATGATTATTTATATTGCGATAAAGTTAAAAAGCTTGATTTCCCAACGGATGGAGAAATCAGACATCATGACATGCAATGGCAGAGGCATTTCTAAGCCACATAAGCCAGATATTTGAGAGTCAGCTATGCATCTCTTGGCAGAATATATATGTGAGAATAATTGATGGATTTTTTAAGAAATAAAACATATACACTGCACAACAAACCAACAATACATAGTTGTCTGAAGTTCGACGTAATTAACCTGAATTCATATAATTGTAGATGTAAAAGGCATTTCCAAGGGCTCGTATTCATAATATGAATACTCATTTTAAGACAGAACTCAGTGATAACATTCATGCCCTTTAGCAGAACCTTGTCTAAGCTGATTCAGGATTGAAATTGAATCTGAGCTCAACACAGACGAAAGTTAACTATGATAATAAAAACAGCGGTTACCGCTTTCACTCAGACAGTAATTTCATTGCCTTTCCAAATGTATAAAAGAAGTCAGCTTCGATCAGCCTTATTGTCTTAATGTGGAATTGTCAATAACAACGTACACATATGCAGTTTATAGGTATTATACGATGTACTTTTGTGTACATTTTGTGACGCGTTTTAGTCTTTTTTGCGCTGAAGTATTTTAAAAATTGTTTAAAGAATACTTCCATATGAAATAATTTGTTTATAATATGATGTGAACTATAAATGTTTTAGAGTTTATTAAAATGAATATAAATATAAATAACCAGTACACTGATGTTTTCGGATTGATATATGATCCACTTTTAGGATGAATAGCTGGAAAAGTCATTGAAATCGTACATTAGTTTACATGTTGGTATGCAGTATTGGATAATTGTATATATCGTTTCGTTCTGTGGCCATATTGGCGGAATCCCAATCTTGCCGGTTTAAGATCCATTATTTATGCAAGCCTCATCGTTTCAAACGGGTACATTAAGAAAAAGGTACATTTAGAAAAGGGTACATTTAGAAAAGGGTACATTTAGAAAAGAGGTTTCATTAAAAAAGACGTTTCATAGGAAAAGAAGTTTCATACAAGCCAATGGCTTTTTCTTCAATTCTAAATATCATATGTGTATATTGTAAATGTTTATTTGTTATAAAAATACTTTTTATACCAAAAGGGTGTTTTATTTTTATTCCTTTAATGAGATTATTTTCTAATCAGAGTTAGACAAAATTTCAAATAAAAAAATGCATCAGGAAGACAAGAGTGGATAGCCTTGCCTTGCATTTGATTTTAAATTATTGTAAGACATGGCCATTAGTTACTTTAACATCTTTAAATCGTAATAGAAGAGCTTGACAAATTTCATAAAGCTTTCTTTCAAAACGAATTTTCAAGACATTTGAGTAGAATTGAATGATTTAACTTGTAATAAGACTTGAAAATCAGCAAAATTAATAAATCCAGGCTAATTTGCTTTGCGTTTTTATAGCATTAATTAATTAACTGATGAGCCTCGTATGCAATGTTTCTGCCATAAACCAAACCAGTTTTTAAAGGGTTTATTGCCATATTCTTATTTGTCCTTCTGTATTTTATAGATCTTGTTCAAGGTGATCTACGTAAAGTTAACGCATTGATTCCAAGTTTGCAATAACTTCTTAATAGCTTTTAAAGCTCTGCCTTTTTGTAATTAAAGAAATTAGATTCAATACATTATCTTCCGTGAATCATTGATTCATTACACTAACACAGAATGATTTTATATCGTTCCAAAACATTTAGTAAACCATTAGACTCGAGAATTGTTTATTTTATGTCTGTTCATGTTGCATGACATTCATATGTTGTTTATGACCATTTACAATTTACTTTATTGCCATCATTTAATTTGACAATCGGTGTTGAAAATTATTTACTGTTATCTAAATGAATTTCATCATTTAAGTTTTTGTATAATAGTTGTTGATGTATCTTCTATTATTTAATACCTTTCACCAACTGGTTCGTTAAGCCCGATTTCTCAAAGTAGAACTTTTGATTATTAATTCTTTCTCTTTTAACTCTCTCTTTCTTGTTTGTTTTTAGTTTCATTTTTTACGTTAAATAATTGTAAATATTATTATAATTCCATTATATATTTACCTAAACGCTATTGGATTTCTTTCTTTAATGAATTCAGAACGGTTTTATTCAGTTTTTATTTTTTCATGAGGTGTCGTATTCCCCAATAAACAGTATATTTTGATAACATAGATAGTGTATTTTCGTTTTTTCATATAATAATATCAAATTTATTTTATAGACCTTCGTAATTCTTAATAAATATTACAGGAAGATTGCCAATTCTGGGTTTGAAATTATATTGGAAAGATTAAATTACTAATATTAAAGTGGTGTTATTTTTTGTTGAAATGTTAATGCTTCATTCATTTTAGCTTTAATGTTTGTTATTTAAAAATAGCATGTTATAACGAAATACAGCCATTTTCGTAAATGTTAGCTGATGAAAAGCATAACGTCATATAATAAACATGACGAAGCGCAGTATTGTATAATTGGGGATGAAATATTTTCATTCATTGTCATATATAAAATCGGCCTTCATTTATGAACCACACACATTTGCAGTTATTTAATATCACTAATGGCGTATTAACTTGTACGAATCCACCAAAATTTGCGAGACAAAATGTGTTTGAATATTAAGTATCGGGAAGTTTGTTCATGCTGCCTTATAGATGGAACAGTTATGAGTGGTTATTAGTGTTCTGACAGCGCGAAGAACAAAATGCCTTCGGACAATAATACGTAGAACAGAATACGAATATGCACAAAAGAAAGTAGAAAAACAATGAGATGTGTGAATACACAATTGTACATATACGAGTATTCATGACTCAACCAAGTGAACATTAAGTTCAGAACAAACCGGACTTCAATGACCATATGTCAAAGAATTCAGCAGGGGAACATCTACTTTGAGGTCGCATGCAGCGAAATAATCCTGGCGCCAAAGCAATTCTATTATTAAATTAGAAAAACTTATAATATGCACGATATGATGTAATCGAAATGTCATAGGTATGTACGTGAATGTCTTTTAACTGTATAGCTACTCCTGAGTCAATGCTCTGGGGAACAACTAATGCTCGTTATATTGTTGACTTCTATTGCACTAACTTTTCCCACAACGTGTCGTTACGATTGTGATAAGTTGAGATTGTGTTTCCATAAAGCCGCTTACCTCAAATAGAATCTTAAACATGGTAATACCTCAAATGATATTTGTCAATTATATTGTTCGCATGTTCATTTTGAAAGTTGTGTCCTCTGACAGTCCTGTTTGGATAATTTCATTTTTGTGGCTATATTATCATTTTGCCCAAACATTTGTCTCACTGAATACTGACTCAACTCTATTCCAACATCCCAATGTTACAGAGAGGTTGTGTTCGATTAACCGATGTAGTTTTTATCCTCTTGTAATAATCAATTTGATGCAGTCTGCAACGACATGTTTGTTAAAACAAATAAATACTTACCACCAACATTTTTTTTTTTTCATTTTAACAAGAAACAAAATTAAAACTAGACTTAATAAGTAAACGTCAAGCTACCAAAGAGTACCTTGGAAGTAATGTATAAGACACGCTATGACAAAGCCGACAAATGCTTTTTTGTAGGAAAAGAAAGATAGGGGAAAGAATAAAACAAAACAGAACGTGCATGAACAGGGTAATAGTACAGACAATATTATTTCGTAGTGTTTGCACCAATAAAATTATATGTGTTGTTGTTTTTTTAATTCCGAGGTTCATGCGATACTTTAATAAACAAACATAAATGGGAAATACCAAGAGAATCCCTTACTCGACCACTGACTCACTAAATACTTATTATGTAGATCAGATTGCGGAGAATAGCGCTTTGCAAACAATACTTAAGCAGTTGCTGAACTCTCTTTGAGGTTTTAGACTGGAAGAAAAACAACAATAAAAATGCTGAACATCTTCAAAAAAAAGATTAACATGAAAAAATAAGCTTCTGTTTCAATAAATATGATGCAAGCATTTTCGATTGAAGTGTTTTCATATTGTTTTGTGAAAAATGGCCGATCTTATCAATCAATATTAATTGTCTTATTAACATAGTGCATAAGTATATAAAGCAATATACCATGTTTGGCATTGAGAAAATCACGTGATATACTAAACTTTTCTGAATGAACATTTCCAACACAATTATTGTTTAATTATCACTAAGTAAATATAAGAAATAAAAATCAAAATAGAAAGGCAAAATAAATGTGAAAACAGATTGCAAAAAAAAACAGACAAGAAATCAATAATTATATGATATTTCTGTGTACGTATATATATATTTATGCAAAAAACATAACGAGTGGAATGTTAATTTCTAAAACGAAAAATTAAAAGACGTCTGTACTACTAAAAGTAGTATAATAAAGAAGCCACGTGCGTTAATTTAAACAAGTCATGACATTTGCCAAGCTACATATCAACTAATGATCAAATGTGATTTGATTTGAATAATAATATAAATAAACAATTATTAGGACCTTACCTGATCATTTCAGACGAATTTCGATTTCGACAAACAGCGAATATACTAAATGTCGATTGATGAGTCAATTTCGTTAACTGTAAATAGAAAAGTTATTGAAATATTAAATATATAATAATAAATAAAAATCTTTTAATGTCATCAAGTGCGTGGTTTCCTGTCATACTAGTTCTGTAATTAACATAGCGTCTACAAAAAATGTTTTCCTGTCTTTCGTCACGCGATACATGATGGTTAACATAATAACTGATATCTCTGTTTGCAACAGCTAATACAGGGGATTTAATTGCTCATATGCTACTGCAAACTTTTCGCATTGAAGGTTGCAGAAAGAATATTTGATCAGTTAAGGCGAAAGAAACGTAAACTGTGCATTGGAAATTTTGAAAATTAGCAGCAATATCACAAACATTCCATTGGATTGTCACATGTATATTTATTGATTTTGTTTACACATCGATCCTGAATTTGTTGTGAGAAATTGACAAGTGTAGTGAGCAAAAGTCGAGTTTAAGCAAAAGTTGTAGATACTTGAAATGTCTCTTGGATGATACTTAGGGAAGAAACAGTCTCAATTTTAGACTCCATTTACATACCCTAACATGTACTTTAATGAAATATACGTGACGAACATTATGATTTATGTATATCATCATTGATATCTTGACAGAAAGATGAATAACTGTTTTGCAGACTTTTAGAATGTTTACACCTCGATGTAGGGAGGAAGCAGCAAGTGATGAGAAAAGTTTTACATAATTTTCCTGACCGATATTTTCTGAAAACAAGTACAGACAAGTCCATCACCTCAACCGAGTAGCCACGCGAATGAGTTTTGCTTGACATTCAGTTTGGTATCTGTCATAGCCATTGCATACAAAAACCACAATGATTTATTACTCACAAACATTTGTATTTACTTAATTGCCAATGGTAAAAGGAACCATAACTAGAACAGATCTTTTCTTAAAAATTGCTACCTTATTGGTTGACGGTTATAACAAGTTAAGTAAGAGTTTTGTCACGAAACGAAATACGTCTAGGAGAAAGCGTAGATTTGAAAAATGAATGATTTTTTTACGAAAGTAGTACAATATAGAAGTCTTAAAAACACTTAAGTAAAATAGTTTACTTTGAATATGTGAATATAAAAATGGGACCAACCATCATAATGACCAATGTTTTAAACATTTATAAACATACAAACACACAATTATTACAATATGGACGATTATACGCACTAGCACTGGAACGAAAGCACGCACACAGGAGCGCTCGCGCAAACGCATTTATCTATGCAGGCATTCCACATTTTGTAGTTATACAGTTGGACATGAACGTAGACACGCTTTTTTAGTGACGTTTTGTACACAATGCATATCTCAATATTCCGCGTATGGTGTTGGCAGTGCTTTTATTTTTAAAACTGACATTTTGATGATAATGATAGAAAGTGCGTTAATTTATGCAGATCCTTGAAAAAATGCAACAAACAAAGTGTTGTGCTTTTCGTTGGATATATGAAATAACAACCGTTTTCTAAGAGACCAAAGATCAAATGTGGATGAATGAACTTTCTCCTATACAATAGACCAATGTGGGATAGGCCACAAGTCGTTTTTATCATTTAGTCGCCAATTAGTCAAATAACGACAACGCCTGTAGAAAATTAACTTGTCGACTCTCTTATGAAACGAATAGGTCGAAACTATCTATTATAGTATCACGGGAGACGGTATACTTTGACTATGTTTCAATATAATGATGGTTTAGGTCAAATGTGAAAAATATTGACATGTACTAATAGGCTACGTTAATCATCGACGTTTCTGAGTACGTTGTGAGAATGGATGATACATTTGACTCGATTTGTATTTTCAATTTTACTAGAAAATGTTGATATCAATAGAGATGCATGTTTTGCACACTCGAGCATGAATTGCTCAAGGGCGACCTTTTGTTGATGGTGGGTCATTTGCGTCACACGTCCGTCGAACGTCGTCCGTCCATCATTTAAGTCTGGTTATTGATTAAAGTCCTTTTTTATACTAATAACTCTGGCTACCAGGGATTTATTGATAAAATTTTAGAATGCATTTAAACAACCTTATGGCTCCATAGAGATTTTCAATTTTTTTTGTTTAAGTAACCTTTAACTTACACGACAACACTCACATTCATCTACCATTAGGTTCTTTAGTAATAACCTTATGCCTTATCAACCAATGATTTTCTAAGCAAAAGCTTGCCTTAATCGCCATCGACCCCCTTAAAAACTAACCACAGCCTTGGCAAAAACAAATTCTTCTTAGTAAAAAATGGCTAACTTTTCTATGACTTGCTTTCCTATTTACTGTCACATTGCCTAGAAACAATATGTCTTTAATGTAACCACTTATATATGCAGAAATCATTTTGTCCATAAGCAACAAATCACTCCTTGGAAATTTTATCCAGGTATATAGGTGAGCAATACCGGGCTAGATTGGCACCCTTGTTTAATAATTCTTCTTATATTATCGAAAAGTAATAACATATACACGTGTTGTTCTTATTGCTTGTCTGCTTGGCATTTGAACATGTCATTGAACATGCGGTGAAACAATATCACACTTGCGTCTTTGTCGCAAACCCTATCCCCCGAATGCTTTAGAATTACATTTTCCAATTTTTTTGTTCTATACATTTCTACAGTATTTGCCAATAAATGTAAAGAGCGGAGGAAGAGTGGTCTGCCAATAAATGGAAATAGCTGAGGGAAGATCATAATCAGATGACCTAAATACGATGTTGCTCTCATTGCAGGCGGTTGGAAGTTGATGAGGTACTATTTATTTCTTTGCCTTTAATGAAGAAAAAAGAAAAAAGAAAGGTTTATACCAAATTGATATGTTTAAATAACTTACGTACGTTTTCCCTTGTATTTTTTAATGGAAAGGAACATACTATAAAACCAATTTTATTCATTTCAAGGACCATTTTCTGAGGAGGAATGCTTTAATAAAGGACTTTAAACATTGTGTATTCAATGATGCTCGAGTACAAACTAAGTAACAATCAGCGTATTTTTTGACGCCCAATACTCTATTTCTTCTTTAAGAATCTCGCAAAAGAATTAGGAATTGTAATATATTTTTCGCGGAAAAGCGGTACATGGCAATTTAATTAAACTTAAGAAATGGTCGAGACCAGTTATATGGCTAATATACTTTATAATGTTCAGACGTATCTTGTAATTGTATTTATAATTGTTGGACTCAGATCAAGGTCACTGTTTCCAAAATAGAGTAATCGTTTTTACGTAATGGGTGAGTAATGTTGTCCTTGTATTGTGTTAGCACTTGGTTTATATATCTGTCGTGTTCCTGAAAAGCTTTAATTGCGATGCCAGTTTTAAAAATAGTATCATAGTGAAAATTAAGTATAATTCAATTTTTCGCCTATTTTAATTTATATATTATTTGTCGCTAATGACAGTTTTTGGAAGGAATTGACTGGCAACTTTCATGATTTATTTAAGTAATAGATATTCAAAAAGTTAGAAGTTGTGGTGTGAGTCATACTTAGGCCAAAATGTACTTATACGGTTACTTTTCCAGGGCGTTCTAAACTACATTCATCGCTGTTGAAATTTTTTCTTTAATGCCCCAACAGTCCATTGGTCCAGTATTGATACATATACATTTTGTATACACTTATCGTATTCTTCCCAAAGACATCAACAAACTACTTGTGTTTTTCTTGATCGTTCTACTGACTAAGGGCTCATCTGAATAAGAAGAAGGCTAATAATTATACACAATCAATACACACAGATAAAATTGCTTTCATTTAAGAAATATCAGGTTTTGTCCAAATGAAAGCACACCAACCGTAAAACACGATTAGAGTATAATTACAGATCCAAAAAATAAATAAGATCTTTTAACTGGCATTGAAATGTTTCAATATGTATCCTATTGATTTTTCCAAGATCAACATCGAACATGTAAATGATTGCTTTTTTAAGATGTGCTCCAATTATATGTTTTTTCCGCCATGCTCTGTTTAATTGTTACAATGTCGTCTTTCTTAATGTTCATATAAAGCTTCCAAAGATATCACAAATAATTATCGATTCAGTTTGTTTCATTGAATATCTTGTAAATATTTCCCTTACGTTTTCAAGCGAGGCGCGACACAAAATTAAATTTTGAACATCATAGCCAAATATTTATTACACTTCAGGAAATATTAAAATAATTGAGAAACATTGCGTGGGAAAAAAACATTTAAATTAAGCCCAGCAGATAAAACAACGCATGAGTTTGCAAAATGTGTCTCAGTCAAAAATGTGTAAAAACAAATAAATGATGGTTAGTAATATTGCGGTAAAGCTATAAAGCTTGATTTCCCAACGGATGGAGAAATCAGATATCATGACATTCAATGGCAGAGGCATTTCTAAGCCAGACATTTCAGATATTTGAGAGTCAGCCATGCAACTCTCGGCAAAATATATACATGAGAAAGTTGATCGATGCGTTTAGTTATAAAATGTTTACATTGTACAGCAAACCAATATACATAGTTATTCCGTTGACTTGGCTTGTTTTGTAATTACAAGTCCAGTTGAACAAGGGAAAGCATTTAAACATTTATTTATATATTTTTCTCTATTATATAATGCACCAAGTCAATGTGAAATCACAGTATATTACACGATCGTATTTGTGGACTGTACCCGGGTTTGTTCCTGAAAACAATTTGTACAGCTGATTTGCGTTTGATAAGGCTACGTTGTCTGTATTTATTTTGTTTCGTTCAACAATTTTTATCATGGGTCCAACACTTTTAAATGTAGTTTTTTCTGATTTGTAAAGAATTTCAAAATGCTAATTGTATGTACAATCCCCTTTATTAACGCTATATAGCAATGATTCTATCAACCAATCAATCACTATTTCAAGACATATATACATACAAATGAATGCACAAGCAAAGCAAAAGCAAAGAATACATAACGACAAACAGATCAACAAACGAGATTGAAACACCTACTTATACAATGCCATGCACGATTATGGCAAATAAAACTTTTAAACATATACAGTAACATGACAATGACATGTGACAGTTACCCATATGTTTTACGGAAAAACAAACCTTGACATCTCTCGCTCCCGGTGATGGTTTATTAACGTTATAAAAGGTAAGTTTAGAGAATGCAATAAATTGCATGATTAAAGAATGCATACCAGCAAAACCTTGTGCAAAACAAACAACCCCGTAAAAATAGGTTTCTATCAAACAGTGTTCTCGCTCGAAAAATTCGTGAAAGCGAAATATGCACGGCAATCAATTTTTTTACAATATTGTTTTGAAATATAATAAGTGCAATGTCGTTCTTAATGTCAATTTTGATTTATGATTGATAACCTAGTTGCACTCAAGGTGAATGTCTTAAGGAGATTAAATATAATGAGACAAGGTTTAATCATACAAAAGTGGCAACAAAAAAGGTCTTTGAACCTTAAAGTTCAATGTCCCCATTTTCTATCTAAGACTACTGGAATATTAGATTGTATCAACCACTTGAACATATGGTTTCAAACAAATTCTATTTCATGTCAGATCACTTGTCAGTTTATTAACCTTACGGCTAATATTTTGCGCTTGTCATTTTATAACAAATATGTATTACAATCGGTGTTTATATTGTACGACATTGTGTAATTGAAATATAATAAAAGTAATGCTATTTATTTAGCGAAAAATCTTTTGCATCTATAACCTACGGCTGAAACCAATCTTTGGAGAACAACTACTGCTTGTCCTTCTGTACATTTAATTTCCACTTGTTGGTCTTTATTGGGCACACCTCGTGTTATTTGTTTGAGGTTGCACTCGTTATTATTTGTAATAAACACTTGAATGTTTAATTTAACAGTCGTGTCTTCTGATCGTCTTGTTTTGTATATCTCATTGTTCGACTTGTATGACACACAAACTCAAAAATCTACAGCCATGTTTTATTCATTGTACACTTGTATTCTTTGATATTTAGTTGAAGCATCTTGATTGAATACTCTGAACATGCCAAAAAGTGAATTTCTGTCAAACATAACAGTTTCGCTGGCGATGCGATGATCCACCGCACTACAATACTATGCAAATTACTTTTAAACGTATTAAATAAAACACACACGCACCCTCTCAGGTACACATACGGGAACGCAAGCATGCTTACAGGCTCACACGAACGCGCGCACGCACGCACGCACATGTTTATTCTATATTCATACAGTTGGATAACACCAAGTTGCCACGCTGTTTAAAGAAACATTTTTGTACAAAAGGTAAATCTCTGTATTCCACGTATGCTGTCGGCAATGCTTCTTTTTTTAAAACTGATATTTTGATGATAAAGATGGAAAATGCATTAATTCGTACCGATACTTTTAAAATGCGAGTATTGTGCTTTCCTGTTACATAAGTTTCTATCATAGCAATCTCCGTTTGTTATTATATTGCTACCATTGAGTCGGCAATTAGTAAAATTGGAGAAAAACTTTTTAAGATATATTTATCTTTCGTTCTAATCCATTTCTAGATTGTACATGTGTTTTCTGTTTGTCTTTATAGTATGTGTGTATACGCTGATGAATAAAATATGTTTAAACTAATTAGTAAAATAAAGACAACGCCTATAGAAATTAACTTGCCAAACAACGGAAAAGAGAAAGGTCGACACTACCAATGACATTATCATGGGGGAAGCGTTTTTATCAAATTTCAATATAGTAATGTTTAAGGTCAAATGTGAAACGGATAGACATGAGTTAATAGGCTATGTTAATCATTGACATTTCTGTGCACCCAATGACGATTTAATAATACATTTTACTTGATATGTGTTTTCAACTTCTTAGAAAGTAATGCTATCAAAAGGGATGCATGTTTTGCTAACTCAAGCAGGAATTTCTCAAGGGAGACCTTTTGTTGCAGGTGGTAACCCGGCGTCAGTCATCAGTCGAACGGTGTCCGTCCGTTGTTAACAGTTGCAGCAAACGACAACGCTTTATATACATCTTTGTCAAATTTCACAAATATACACTGGAATGATCATTCAAGATTCTTCTTCAAACGACACAATTTAGAGTTAATATTTTTAAAATGCTATTGACAACCATGTGGTTTCTTAACAAGCATCAGCTTCCTAAGCAACCCTTAGATACTATGGACTCACACGACAATTACTGGCTTCCATTAACCGACATATTCCTTAGCAAGAACCTTTTGACTCATTTAAATTTTACTTTCTTTGCAGTAATTTTCCCAAGCCAGCATCGATAAGGTTAGAAACCATACACTTTCTTATAAAATATATTACTTCTTAGTTAAAAATTGCTACCTCGACTATGACTTGCTTCGTTATCACCGATCGCCTAGATATAATATATATATATATACAGTCCTACCCAGTTACTCCAATTCTCAGAATTTCGCCTCATATCTGAGCCTAGTGGGCTAACGGTTAAGACATATTATCAGGTCAGTGTGAAGAAATATTCACCCTTGGAGGCCATAAATCTATGGGTTAAATTGGCCTCTCTGCGATAAGGAATGCTGTCCACTTCACATTTCAGAGTTTCAGAGTTAAATTAGAAAGGCAAACTGGGTCTACAAAAATCACATAACTTTTTGATGTATTTTTATTTGGAGTAAATGTTAAATGTATGAACACAATTTACAGCAATTAACTGAACAACATCCAAATTCCCATGAATTAGTTTCTTAGTTATAGCAACATTTAATTGAACATACATGGTAATATTGAAAGAACACGAACATCAACATGCATACAATCGTTCATGATACATTTTATTATAAAAGAGACTCACTCAACAATTTTAACTTTCTGCATTAGTTTTTAGTTATTTGATTAACTTGTTAGTATAGACCTTAATCAGTTCAGCAGACACTCTTTTATTAAATTTTGTAAATCGTATTGCAAAACAGTTCGTTAAATTGATTTACCGTACATATTTTAACTCACTAAGCTAAAATATATATGCTGTTTCAATGATGAATCCATATTTGTTGTCCATATTCACTTTTATATGGGATAGACAGGGGCGTAGCCAGGCTTGAAACTTTCTATTTCTGCCTTTATTTTCGTCTAGTTCTCGGAATTATGCTAGAGCCTTTTGTAAATTGATGCATAATAATTTATTTGAAAACTTTTTTGGAATTTGTTGTCAAGTTGTTTTTACTTCAGTCAACTTCAATGACAATGACATACGAAGTACCTACAGTATCGAGTGCATCAAGAAACTGTAGGTTAATTTTTATATCGCATTTATTCTACATGATATATGTGTGTCTCAGGTGGTCGAGTGGTTAACATCTTCGACCCTGGTTCGATTCCCCAAACCGGCAAGGTACTGTTGTTGTGTTTTGAAAGGTTTATCTTATATCAGTAAATGCTATCTTTTTAATTTAATTGATCTTCCAAATATCATAGACAGTGAAGACAAATGTTAATTCCATGTAATTATATGATTTTCAGTTTTGTGCAGTCCGGTTCGACCTATGGTTTGGCAAGCATTCATTTCTGAACTCGGGAAATCAAGGCGTTAGAGTTGTTGTTTTACTGTCTTCTTTCGAGATTCTTCTCTTTTTCCCGTTCTGTTTTAGTCTCATTTGCAAGTTTTGCAGACATTCGTTTTATTGTGACTCCCTTTGTTGATTTAACTTTTTGCAACAGCAGTTTTAGCCCTTCAACATTACTTAAATTAGGTATGTCTGTTTTAGAAACGTTGCACAATCCTTCCTGTGCATCATACTTTAAAAAAAATCCCGACCATTTTCATCAATGACAATTGAGAGCTCTTTTAAAATAGGGCTATTGAATATCATCTTGACATATGTTGTTTTTAGATCTGAAAGAACAATAAACAATTGTATAAATATAGCCCACTATTTGGTGATGATGATGATGATGATGATGATGATGATGATGATGATGATGATGATGATTCCTTAAATTAAATTCTATAAGGGCACATATTTACAATTTTATTTAAACGCTAAAAGTGCTATTAAAAGTACTAGATGATATTACATGTCTAGTAATATATGTTTAGATAAAACAATGATTACATACCTTTTTATCCAGTTTCCAAAATAAAAATAAAATTACATTTACATACTTCATTTGACTGTTTACTTTCTAGAATCCTGAATTAATGGCCATTAATTGTTGAGGTTCTTAAATTTGTACAAGAGATTTGGGAGAGAGAGAACAAGCTGTTGTGTTTACTTTGAGCTGTGGTCAGCCCAGCAGAGGAGGACGATTTATGACCACAGAACTGTTAACTATAATTAGCTATGCTGATAAGCACCAGCTCATTTTGAGCACATTTTGGAGTAACTGAGGTAGACTGTATATATATATATATATTGAACAGCAGACCAAAAATGCATATGTAGGTTCCGTTGACGTGGATTGTTTTGTTATTCCAAATCTAGTTGAATTTGGGAAAGCATTTCAAACTGATAAATATAAATTCCTTTATTATTAAATGCGCCCAGTTTATGTGAATGCACAGCATATTGCACGATCATAAATGTCTCTAACACTCATTGACAAACGCCCCTATGTTTTATATATTATATATGGAGTGTGTTGTTTGTCAAGTAAAGTGCTGTTGTTCCATGTTTCTGGTTTGTGATTGTTTGTTTTTTTGTGTTCTATGTCTTGACGTTGACGGGGTTTGTGTTTAATCTTTCGATTACTGAGCTCGTTCCTGATTTTTCTTATATAACTATTGTCACTGATTAATGTTTGTGCAAATCATGTCCCGAGCTCTTATTTGCGTTTTTTTTTTTTGTGATCGCATATCTTCGTTATGTTATGTTCCACGAAATTAATCTAAAATCAGACTATTCAAAGCTTTTACATGACTGTATCATTTGTGTGTACATGTTAATGTTACATAGATATTACAACGTAAAACATGCATATGTTTTGCGTGCTATTGTGATTAGTGTCTATAAAATAGGCAATGGTAGGTTTTTAGTTTGTTTTGTAGAATATACACTAAAAATGAATGCCATTAGTGTTATTGGACATTAGAAAAAGTGAAAAAGCATTGCCCAGAATGATTAATGATCAATTGTCGAAGAGTTGGCAAGGTCTATTACACTATTGCAAAAAGCGTTTTAAGGTTACTCTGGTGTAAACTATGGTATGTATACTAATGGAATCATCATATAAATCCTATGCCTTATCAGTTAATGGCTCGTTGTTATTATATTCTAGAAGAGAAACTGTATCGTAAGAAATATCTAAGACTGTGCTCTTGATTGTTAAGTATACATCAACAATGTTTCTATTAGCATAAACTTATAAACTTAATATATACTTATATACTAAATAAATAAATACTTATATCATTAAAAACAATATTCAAGTGCGATACGTAATCTAAAATGAATTTGTTTAAGTAGATGTAAAAGGCATTTACCATGACTAGTATTCATAATATGAATGAACCTACCTAGACAGGCCTCAGTGATTACATTTATACCCATCAGCAGAGCTTTGTCTAAAAGCTGATTCAGGATCAAAATTGAATCTGATCTCAACACAGAAGAAAGTTTATTATGTTAATGAAAACACCGGTTACCGTCTTCACTCAGACACTCATTTCATTGCATTTCCAATTGTATTAGGGATGTCAGTTTCTATCAGCCTTATTGTTTTATTGTTGAATTGCCAATAACAGCGCACAGATATTTGTTTAAAAATCCTTAAAAAATATCCATTTTGACGTTCAAATAATTGTCTATCTTATTATGTTACCATTTACGTTATTGGATTGCTTTCTTTATTGAACCAAGAGCGGTTTTATTTAGTTTTAATCTTTTAATGAGGTGTCCATATTCCTAATTAACAGTAAATTTGATAACATTTAGATTTTTTGGGTCTTTTTTATATCATGCTATCAAATTCATGCTATAGAGCGTCGCCATTCTTAATAAATATTGCAGGAAAATTGCCAATTCTACGTTTGAAATTAAATTGAAATGATGTAAAAAAAATTCTAACATTAAAGCGGTATTTTGTTTTTATTGAAATGTTAATGCTTAATTCATTTCACAGTTGATGTTTATTATTTGATATGCCATTGACTGATCAGAAACGAAAATACAGGCATTTGCGTACATATTATCTGATGAAAGCATAACGTCATATAATTAACATGACGAAGCTCAGCATTGTATAATTGAGAGTGTGATATTTTCACTTATTGTCATACATAAAATCTACCTTCATTTATGAATCACATACATTTGCAGTTAAATGCAGTGCATTTGCAGAATATGAATAAGTGCGTTTTCCGTTGTATGAATCCACCAAAATGTGCAAGACAAAAGGTGTTTGAATAATAAGTATCTGGAAATTTGTTAATGATGCCTTATTGATGGAACAGTAATAAGCGGTTAATTTAGAGTTATGACAAGCTGTCTGGCAGCGCAAAGAACAAAATGCCTTCGAGCAATAAAACGTACAACAGAGCACGAATATGAACACACAAAAAATAGAAGTAGAAAAAATGTGAACTACAGATCAATTGTACATATGCGAATATTCATGACTCAACCTAGTGAACATTATGCTCAGAACACATCGGATTTCAATAATCACATGTCAAAGAATTCAGCAGGGGACTATTTATTTTGAGGTCTCTTTAAGCGAAATAATCCTGGCGCCAAAGCAATTATATAGCAACATTATTAAATTATAAAAACTTATAATATGCACGATATGATGTAATGGAAATGTCATAGATATGTACGTGAATGTCTGTTTATTTGTAGAGCTACGCCTGAGCCAATGCTATGGGGAGCAACTTATGCTCGTTCTATTGTACACTTCTATTGCACTAGCTGTTCCCTCCACGTATCGTTGCGATTGTGATAAGTTGAGGTTGTATTTTCATAAAGCCGCTTACGCCAAACCGTTTCTTTAACCTGGCACTACCTCAAATGATGTCTCAATTATATTGAGTAAACACATGTTCAATTTGAAGGTTATGTCCTGTTAAGATACTTTCATTGCTGTGGCTATGTTATAAGTCTGCCCTAACATCTATCTCATTGAAAACTGACACAACACACTTCAAACATCCTGATGTTACAGAGAGGTTTTGTTTGATTAACCGATGCATTTCCTATCCTCTTGTGTTTATCAATTTGTTGTTAAAACAAATAAAAAAATCCACCAACAAATGTTTATATTATTTTTACACTTCAAAATTAAAACTAGACTTAATAAGTAAACGTCAAGTTACCAAAGAGTATCTTAAAAGTAATGTATTCGACACGCTATGACATAGCCGACTGATGACTTCTCCTTAGAAAAGGAAAAAAAAACATACATAAACAGAGTGATAGTACAGACAATATTATTACTTAGTGTTTTCACTAATTTCGGAACCAATGAAAAATAGGTATTTTTTAATATCTTACCTGCCTATATTCGTTGAAGCACTTTGTCACTGATTTTATGTTGTAGATCGAATTTACTAGCAAAGTTCTTAATTTCATATTTTAAGCCACTTAAATTGAAAACAAAACAACAAAGGATATTGTCAGTCGAATATACTCCGACATTTCCCTTGCGTTTAGATTTTTAGTTCGTTAAAGGATAGCATAATCTGTTTATTATGATGGCATCGGAACCCAATTAAATGATTTGTGGTTGAGCTATCGTAACAATAATAAACGAAAATGTGTTTTCATGTAGCCTATGTGTGTTTTGTTGTGTTTGTGTGCCTTCTTTATTAACACATGTACCTACGATTTTGTTTGTGATCACTGTCTTTCTGTGTCGCATAATACGCCAGCATGGTTTGACTACTGAGATTTGTATGTCATTTGAATGATTATTGTAGATGATGTGAAATATAATAAGTGTATTTTAAGAAGAGAATACGTAATTTTGTTCGATGGCCAGCCTGACCGGAAGTAAACTTTCAATCCCAGGATTAATTCATAAGATAAAAAAGTGCGTATATAACTATAATAAAGTCTCAGATAAAACCCCGAGCTCACGTTGATGAAATACAGAAATGAATGAGAAAGACCAAAAATATACCGTAGATAATCGGGGCATAGCGCATTGCAAACAGTATCTTACCGGTTGCCTGACTCTTTTTGTGGTTTTATACTAGAAACAAAAAGAAGAGAAATACTGAAAATATTCAAATAATTTTGCACAAAAAGAATAAGCTGCTGTTTCTAAAGTGACGCAAGCATTTTCGAATGAAAAGTTATAAATTTTGTTTCGTGATATATCTCCGATTTAATGCGTCAATACTTATTTTCTTATTATCATAGTACTCATGTTTATAATTAGGCTAGTCAATGAAACAGGTTAGGTAGAACTAAATGCAACAGAATATTTGTTCACACTATGCAAAATAACTAACAGTTATGTACCTTATATAAAAAGTCCTGCTCATTTTGATAGTCAATAACCCGAGAAAACGAGTTTAAAAACGAACAAATACGAAGTTTTTAGGATGTCGCTACCGGAAAGCCATACTCGGGATAATGTTATTGTCACGCGCTGAATATGTTGACGTCATCGTAAAAGTATCATGGCGGCGCTCATGCAAAAATTTGAAAGCTTTGCACACCACAAACAAAAAGTCTACAACTGACGCATAGAGAAGGTTTCTATTTTAAAACTTTTATGAATAAAAAATAGGATAATGAATGTCAAGTCACATATTTTTAAGTCGCATATGTCAAAGGAATATGGTAAATGACGATCGATTTGCAGTGAGCTGACCGATTTGCGGAAATCATGATTGTCAAGCATTTATTTACATTTGAGATTAAAATTGCGTTTTTTCTGTTTATTTTTGCATGAAGTATAGCCAAATTGTTAATTAACACAACATTACTAAGCCCAGTTGTGAGTGTTTAAAAGTGTGAAAAAATCGACAACTGACTGGGAAAATTCTGACCACTTTTTTAAACCACGGAAGCCAATATGCGCCATAATTTTGTATGTTTTACAAAGTATGAAAATGTTCGTTGTAATTGTTTAACTGAGAAAATTTCGGTAAATTAGCTTAAAAACATTTTTATTCAGGTAGAAAGAAGTTGGTATCAATGATGTCGGTTGTGTGAACATCTTGGATTTGGAGATACACCAATTATTTTGACAAAATGTAAGTAAAAATGTAAACTTTGACAGCATAACAAATTAACAAGAATATTTTATCAGAGACAAATTTATTATAAAAAAAACAACAACCCTTCTTATCTAAATGTTATTTGTTTGGTATTAACACTCATGCATTCTTGTGTAGGTACAAAACAGCTGGTATGAACTAAAAGTGTTTCATGAATGGTACGGCGATTCAGTGAATAATAACTTCCATAAAACGTTAGTTCTGTTAAATATTTTCAGTAGAATTGTCATAAATGTAATTGGATTTTGTTTTATTGTTACAGGTCATACACAGTCTGTTAACCATGTCCCTAGATGCCACGAGAAGAGAGATAGCAACAAAGAGGAACATTCTATGTCCTTTGATAATTCAGCCTTGTATTTAAAATGTTAGTCGACAAGTAATATCAAGAACACGAAGTACTCAACTGTATATTTAAAGATAATCATTTTTTTTCTATATAATTTGGGACCGTACATAATTCTTTTTTCATTTAATAATATTACGTAACCATGAATGGAAGACGTATTACGGCTACACAAAACATAGTCTGTTACAAAAATTCAATATTATTATCTATTTCAAGCTTATAATAGACCTGCAAGAGATCCCTTGGTAGACATATATTTGTATACTCACAGATGGAGAACTGCCCTATTTGTCAGAAGAGCATTGTAGATGGAGATACACCCACTGTACGTCTTGGAGAGAAAGACTGTACTGGAATTATCAATGCCAACACCAGTAGTGAACATATAGTGGAGGTGAAACCTGGCGATATTGTCCATACTCAATGTCGGAAAGACTTAACAAGACCTCGAATTATTTCAAAAACATTGACTCCAATACTGTGTTCTCCTCCAAGAGTTCTAAGATCGGACACTGAACAATTCGATTTTAAATAAAAAAAATATTTTGCACTTCATTTGCTAAATGCTCTTCATTTTCAAGAAAAAGGTCACATGATGACTATCTTGTTCGTGGCTTAGATTTTCAGAAAAAAATCCTGAAACATTGTGTTGAAAGGAGTAACAAGTGGGCAAATGAAATTCATTTCAGGTTAATGCAAGTGTTAGACCTTCCGGCAGCAGAAGCAGTATATCATTAAGCATGTTGTGTGAATTTTAGGACAGGTTAAAATATTCCAAAGGACTTTAATGCAGATGACCAAGGTCCTATTGCATAGAAAATGAAATCCCCTGGTAGACCACTGGCAACAGATCAGACATTGAGACCATTGAAAGTTGTGAAAATGCAACATTGACTATAAATGAATTGGTAAAACAAATGTCGGACATTTGCGGCGATAATTGCTATTCATTCAAACACATGAGAATTCAAGAGAAGAGTCTGATGAAGAACAGAAACAGAAAATCATTGAAACTGCTGCAATATTGATCAAAAGTGACATCAACGATATAGTAAATACAAAAGATGTGTATCCTTCCTTTACGGATATATCATCAACAGAGAAAAACATTAAGTTCTTACCAGAAAGCTTGAAAACATTTATCGGAGAATTGATTCCTGAAAATAGGAAAGTTAAAACAGCTTTAATTGGACAGAGCATAATGCAGTCAAGTCGTCCAACAAGTTTACTCTCTCCTCTTCAATAAGGTCTTGGTGTGCAGGTACATCACCATTTTGGGTCAAGGTTTCTGATTGACACTTTGAACAGTCTAGGATTTTGTTGTTCTTATTCTGAAGTTCAAAAATATGAGTCAAATTCTGCAGCAGTGTTGTCAACACACATACCAGGTCACGAAAAAGGCATACCCTTCCACAATTTGTTGCTGACAATGTGGATCACAACATAAGAACATTGGATGGGCATAATACATTCCATGGCATGGGGATTGTAGCGGCATCAACACCAGGCTCAGATGTTTCAGTACCAGTCCCAAGGAAAGATATATCTATGGAAGAAGTATCTTCAATCGGCAACATCAAGTACTTCGTACAACCGCCATTTTCAGAGGGCATATAGTTTCAAGAGCTCCCAGAGATGTAGCCCTCACATCAGTGCGAGCCATTAGATATACTGTGTAAATTTGTTTGGCCTCTAAGACAATACAGACCAAGCTGGTCAGGCTTTATGCAGATATTTGAAAATCCATCTGAGAGTTTCCCAAAGAAATCAGCCATCACTTTTATGCCAATGATTGATCTCAACCCCAGCAATGCTACATGTATATATTCCACTCTTCATTTTGTTTGTAACCAGTCTAAAATGTACGGAAAGACACCAGTGCTGACGTTTGACCAACCTCTCTACCAGAAGGCTATGGACATAGTTTGTTCGGAAGTACCATCAAGTCTTGTGAAGATGATTGTGTTGCGCTTAGGAGGATTTCGGATTATACACTTAAATGAGTTTTCTTGGAAGCATCGGTCATATTATGACAAATTCTGGTCTGCAAGACATCCTTGGAACGGTGTATGCTTAAAATGCAGTTACACATATGATGTCAGGAAAAGCGGTACAGCGAGCCATAAGAGATCACATGCTGTAATGATAACGCTTTACATATTTTGCTTCTTGAGAACTGTTTTCAGCTACAAAATGAGGCTGAAAGTGAGTCACCCGGTACCAATGAGAGTGAAGGACTTTCTAAAGAAATGTTACAAGACAATAACCTTGTTAATGTAACTAAGGTGTATGACGTTTTGGGAAAAGAAAACTCATCATTACTGACAATTGGTGAATGTGAAAGTCTAAAAACCCTCTATAATCTCACTCATACTGAAAGGCAACGGCTTGCCAATAACTCTACTGCAAGATTGTGGATACAGTATATGGACATTGTTTCAATATTACAAAATTTCATAAGAGCTGAAAGAACAGGGAATTAGGAACTCCATCTTATTGCACTGCGAAAGATGCTTCCTTATTTTGCAGCCTCTGGTCATAACCTGTACCTGAAGAGCACCCATATATACTTGCAAAGTATGCTCCGGTTACCTGAAACAAATCCAGATGTGTATGAAGCCTTCATATCAGGTAAACATGTTATCCGACGAAGTGATCGCTATTGGGCAGGGCTGTCAACTGATTTAGTAATTTAACAAGTGTTGATGAGATTAGTCAAGTCTACAGGGGGACTCACACGGGGAAGAGGAATGAGTGAAAATCAAAGAGCATTATGGATGTTTTAAATGCCCATGTGTTTACAGATGAATAATGCAATGCAAGAATCATATCAGACGAGTGAACAACATAAAGACACGAGCAAATCTAGGACAACAAGAGATTCGCATGATATGACCGTTATGCTTTCTTTCCTTCGAGATCGAAACCCATTCAATGCCAATGATACGGAATTAAGAAATATGGAGACAGGTGTAGTTGCAGATAAAACTGTGAATGCTGATCGGACAGAAGCTGTAGGGGAAACAATATTGAAGGAAATGACTGAAAAGACTGCACAGAAATTCTCATTCAAGCGATCAAAGCAAGTTGTAACAATGAGTGACAAATCAGACATGAAAGTTTCTGGTGAAAGTATTCATATTGATACACAACTACTGTTTTCAGCGATTAACTACAGGTGCAGACAGATATGTTGATAGCGTTTCCAAGGTGTTTAGGTACGAGCTTAGCAGTATACCATCTTCGCTGTTTGACAACGCAGGTTTACCAAGGGTACCTCAAAAAGCAACACTAGCAGACGCTCTCTGGAAGCAAGGGGAATGCGCATCTTCACATGACGGAAATACCCATACTTCCACAATCTACGTCATAGACGGAGGATCTCTGCTGCAGCGTCTCCAGTGGGTTAAGGGTTACACATTTGGGGAACTTTGTGAGAGCTATTCCGAGTATCTGCGACGGCACTATAGAGACACTAGTGTATCAATAGTCTTTGATGGATATGAACAAGGACCAATTACGAAAGATGTTACTCATTTTACGCATAGTATATCAATATTACCTTCATATGTGTTGAATTATAAGAAATGATGCACATTGTTAAATATGTCTATGTACTTACACTGATATGTTTGTAAAATAGAACCAATCTATAATATCTATATTACGTTATGAATAATGAATATTGAATTGCATAATTTTCATGACCTGTCATACCTGTTGTATTGATTTATATATATATGTATATGTAAATGATTGGGCCGGAGGCCATATATCATAATAAAATTATATCTATATCTACGAAGGTCAAAAGGTCGAAGTGGGGCTGTTGTCACGTTTGCCATTGAAACCCCTTGTAGGATGAAAAAGGACGTCTTTCTGAGTAATCCACAAACTAAACAGAACTTTATTTTCATGCTCGGTGAAAGTTTGATAGGTGAAGGATATTCAGTTCGTCACGCTGACAATGATGCTGACCTTATGATTGTCCAGACAGCTGTTCAGTTGGCATAAATATCCAACGTGACCGTTGTCGGAGAAGATACAGATCTCCTTATTCTATTGTGTTATCATTACAGAAATGGTATAAACAATTATATTACCTTTGAACCTGCTTCAGAAAAAGCCACTAATATGAAAGGAAAGATATGGGACATTCGGAAAGCTACAGCATTGTTCGAAAAGGACTTGTGCACAGCTCTGCCTCTGTTACATGCATTAACAGGATGTGACACAACGTCTAGAATGTTTGGAATAGGCAAGCCAGCTATGCTCAAATTGTTCAAAAAGAGCCATTTATTCCGTACACGATGTTTCAACTTCTTAACAGCGGACAGTATTAATGATATTCACAGTACTGGTGAGCAACTTATTACCTGTCTGTATGACAATCAATCCTGTCTGAGTCTTGATGCATTAAGATTCCAAAAGTTTTCTGGCAAAGTTGTATCTAGTTCAACATATGTACATATGCAAGAGTTACCACCCACATCAGAAGCTGATAGGTTCCATTGTCTCAGGGTGTACTATCAAACCAAGGTGTGGATGGGCAATACAGTATTGAATCCCCTTGACTTCGGTTGGATCATTGTAGATGGATTGATGATGCCCGTGAGAACATCGCTGCCTCCTGTGCCTGAAAATCTGCTTAAGATAATCCGTTGCAATTGTAAAGCAAACTGTGACTCTAAGAAATGTACATGTCGTAAACATGGCCTTGAATGTTCAAACGCGTGTGGTGATTGTAAAGGTCTTTCCTGTTCCAACACCTTCAGTTTAGAAGTGCCAGAGGAGTTGGTAGATGACGATGTGTGAAAAACTGAATGTTTTTTGGGTAATCTTATGATATAATAATTTTGTGCGAGAACTTTTGCTTTCTTACATCATACGCAGTATATATTTACGGTATACGGTATTGAATCTTCGATGTTGTCATGCACTGTTTACCTACCTGTTTACTCATAGGTTTTGTCTATAAATGATTATGATAATGATTATAAGAATAGGACAGATCAGAAATCAACTGTGGTAAATAGACAATTAAAAAACATACCAATGTGGGTGGGGTACATTTATAATCTCAGTTTTAAGCTCAGATATGTAAAATAATAATAGTTATTTTTGCATGGACTGCCTAGTACCCATTGAGTTCAAATTATTTGATAAAATCTACTTTGTTTTTAAGAAAGAGTAGGGTTCCGCTTTAGCTCATGGCACCTGAGATCATTAGATATATAAGCTAATTTTGATTTTCAGTGGAATTAATATACATGTACTAGTTGCAATAATCTTACTTTATATATTGTACGAAATATTTACTTTATTCATATTACATAGCTTTTAAATATGTTTATGTTAAGGAAATAAGGCTGTAAGAAAAATCCATTGAAATTAAATTAAAAGATGAACTCACATTTTTTAACAAAATGGGTGGGGTAATTTTACCCCTGTTCATATATTTTCAAAACAACAAGTGTAAACAACCAAAATAGTTTGATCAATATATATATATATATGCATAGTTTGATGCTCTGTCATTTGTCAATATACACTGATTGAATAAACACTATTTTTCAAGCATAAACCCATTTACTTGTCACTTTACGGATCACATAACCTAATTTCAACCTTTGAAATGTCTAAACATACCTGGTTCAATCACACCGACTTTATGAAAAAACTGCAATTGCAACAGAACGGGACTTTTAACAAGTGAACGTACACATATAATCTGTGCAAAAAAGTAAAAAATAAAAACTGTTGAAATTAGTTCTAGCTTGAGCTCATTTTCGGCATAAATTGACTAGCCTAAATACAAAATAGAATATTTGGCAATGAAAAAATCACGTGATAGTCTTAACTTTTTAAGTGAATTTTTTCCATAAACGAGGCCAATTACAAAAACTAAAGCACATTCAATTTTGTACAAAATAAACTAAAAGGATGTACATTACTTGATAAACACTCCTTTTTTTTCATACTGTGTTTTTTGTGTGTGAAGATTTGTGCTGTTGTTCCATATTTCTGGTTTGTGATTGTTTGCTTTTGTGTTCTATTGCTTTGGCGTTTACCCTGTATAAACGGGGTTTATAAACTTCCCACTACTGAGCCGTTTTCATATAAATAATGTATAAAAAAAAATTGACCAAATATGACTCCTGTTTTATTTCCTCTTAGTTAGTATTAGATATTATCAATCCTGAAATTGTTGTGAGAAAATGAGGGGTGTAGTTGGCATAAGTCCAGTTTCAGCAAAAGTTGTAGATACTTAAACTGTCTATTGGATGTTACCTAGGGAAAAAACAGTCAGTTCATATTTTTTCCCTGTAGACTCCATTTACTCACCCTAAGATATACTTTAATGTAATATACGTGACGAACATCATGAATTATGCATATCATCATTGATATCTTTGACAGAAAGATCAATGACTTTTTTGCAGCTTTTTAGAATGTTTACACCTCGATGTGGGGAGGAAGCAGCAAGCGATGAAAACGTTTTACATAATTTTCCTGACCGATATCTTCTGAAAACAAGTACAGACAAATCCATTACCACAACTGAGTAGAATCCACGCGAATGAATTGTGATTGACATTCAGTTTAGTATCTGGCATAGCCAATGCAACAAAACCACCATCCTTTATTACTCACGTACATTTGTAATTACTTTATTGCAAATGGTGAAAGGAACCATTACTAGAACAATTCTTTTCTGAAAAAGTGCTACCTTATTGATAGAATGATTATTACAAATTAAGCTGGAGTTTTTTCACGAGACAAAATACCTATAAGAGAAAACGTAGATATGAGGTACAAATGATTTTTTACGAAAGTAGTACAATAAAGAAGTCTTAAAAACACTTAAGTAAAAATGTTTACCAAGGAATATAAGAATATAAAAATGGGACCAACGATCATAATGACCAATGTTTTAAACATTTCTAAACATATAAACATAAACATGTTACAATATGGACGGACGTATACTTCTAACAATAGCTTCTTAAATAAACATTCACCATCTTCTGTTCTTACTTATGATTCAATGTCTTGAAACATAAATAATTAAATCAAGGTTCATACATTTTATCTTAATCGTATAACCGTATGTCCCTTAAGATTCAGTAAGCTGTTGTATCATAACAAAATAATAATTTTATGTCAATATAGTTGGTAGATATCATGATGCTTTCAATTCAACTAACAGTATATTAACTAGAAATACAACTGGATTTATGCATTCATTGTAAAATTAACTTAACAATATATATTTACGTTGGCAAGAATGAAAGAGCAACACATGAACGTAAAATCATTATGTTTACATATTCATGCGCGTCTTAATTTTCTCATAACAATTCTATATTTTTCTACATAATGATGTTCAAATATGCTTGAAATTCAAATCTTCTAAATGACTATAAAATATGGCTCTGGATGAATCCTTTAAACGGCAATTGTCATTTGGAGCAATTATTATTCACTCTTTGCGTAAAAACACCCTTATTAAACAATGTTTGTCATCAACACATTGTGCCAAGTACACTTCATTAAAACCAAAGTAACATAGTATGTTTACGACTTTCAATGGCTATGTCATTTTCTTGGCCTAATCTCAAAGTCTCTTACCATGAATGTATATTGGTTATAAATGTTCTATCACAACCCTCAAGTATGTAATAATATATTAGTAAAGTAAATGAGCAAAATCTTAACTACTTAGCTCACGATAAACAAAATCATTTAATGTTGATGTTTTAACCTTCATAATTTATATGCAGAGCACAGTATGAATGCGTTTTACAACTTTATGAAACTGCCGGATATCAATTCGTGCAAAAAGTGTTAGTGTCTTAATGCTAGAAATGACAAATACCCCCCCCCCCCACATTCAACACACACTTATGCAAGATATATAAAGAAACATATACTTCGCTCATTTACGTATTTAAACATTTCTTTATTATCATAGCACGTCACAAATCCAAAACGAAACATAAAACACGTTAATCAAGAACATATAGTTTTCCGGGCTACGTATTCAATACTTGGAATGGTAAGTGAAAGCAGAAATTCGCTAGGGTGTCCGATTTACGAATTTGTGATCATGTTATCTAGTTGACTCCCTTGTTTTCGTCAACTGTTTTTGGACGGAAACCGCACATTCGTAGAAATCATCGATTGTATGTGTATTTGTATGTCTTTTATTATCTGGCTGCATTAAATCGCGTCCTTCGTTTTGCAAGAACAGCATTGAAGGTATAAACGATTGTGGACATTTAGTGTTCAAGATTTGTTTTAATTTTATTTGTTTGGTTCCGTTATTCTCTGTTTTAATTGGAATAATGTTTTCTTTCTCATTGTTCATGTTAAGTTTTAAAAGAAATCATAGATGTGAATGTTGTTCGTACCTCCTCATTGAAACTCTTGTAAATGTCCCTAACATTTTGTAAAGCGGCACGGAACAAAATTGTGCTTAGTGTGTAAACGTTACAGCCAAACAATTTCACTCAAAAAAGAATATACTAAAATGTTTGAGAATCTCAAAATCATTGTCTGAGAAACCGTAACCGAATTAATCCTAGCATGAGTGTACACACTTTATCTCAGACACAAATCTGTAAAAACAAATCATTTCTTGTTATTTATATGGCATTAAAGTCAAAGTGTTATTTCCCAGCGGATGAAACATGCAGACATCATATTACGCTAAACATTTCATCAAATTGTTTTGAAGCCATGTTATTCTCGGAAGATTTTATGTAAGAAAATTGGTCAATATAATAAAACAAACCAACGAAACATAGTTGTTTGTATGCTCCGGAGAACTGGAATTATAAGTTTAGATGAGAAACATGCAAAATCAGATAGGCCTGAGCAATATGTCTTTCTCTATTTAGCTTGAGATTTAAATACTTTCAGACTAAATAAAAGCACAGCATATTTCATTGTCATATATGTGGATACTTTGAACGTAGCCATGACATTTTGTTCAATTGACGTTGTTTCTATGATTGTTGAACTCAAGTATTACATAATGATCTGATTAATGTAAGATTTAGTACCTAAAAAGCAATTTAATTCAGCCAATGTACTTTATCGGACCGTTTTAAGCCGGTAACACTCTCAGCAGATATTTGCTTTACATGGTTAGTGCTAGCATGTCTCTATTGTCTTTCAAGTTACTTAATCGTTTGGTTGAAGTATTTATTAAACAATGAAATCTACATGGACAGTACATTGATATTTAACAAAATAATGTCATGTCGAAGGGCATCAAGCAACCACTGCTCACGACACATAGCACTACAAGTTAAGAAGCAATACACAACTATCAAATTATCCTTTATGGTAAATGCTAGAGCCAATCATATCCTGCGTAGCTTTTGTTCCCCCTCCCCCGTTTTTTGTTAATATGAATTTATAGCGCTTGACATAAGCATGCTAGTAAGGTTCGCAATCTGGTGTGGATACCTGAGCAAAATACAAGTATCGTACTAGGTTTAAGTATTTAACAAGATAATGGTCATTTAAGTATTGTAGTCCAGCCAGAGGTGAGAAGGTGCTCATCTGATCGATGAATGACCATTAGCTTCTAGCGTCAAAGGGTAAGCAAAACCAAACGATGTTGTTATTATTGCAAGAAATGAAACAAAATTATTTTAATGTAAACTGTTGCGTTTTACCATATACCTCTGCAGTTTGCAAACAAACAGTGTACGTTGTTTTTAGGGTCCGGAGACCTGTATTTCTTTAATAATTACATGTCAGGGGTTATAAAGCAAAATATTGCTATGGATGCATCCACACACCACTCGTAATACCAGGTTTAAATATTCTATAACGTATCTAGGTCACTAAAGATAATACAAATGAGAAAGCACTGACCTGATTAATGAATTACCATTTGCTCCAAGCGTCAAAGGTTCGGCGAGGTTTACCATGTTTAAAATATGTGATTTAAGTAAGCTTTATGTACACGGATTTATCATTGCAAGTTGCGTTCTATCACTTATCATTTGAGTTTTTATATTTCCCGGAAAGAATATAAATCTTATCACCCTATCAACAGCCAATGTTCGTTAAAACGTCTGGCTTTACCAATGTTCTGAATGTTGAACCTCTTGTAAAAACATCAACTGATCTCTGTGGGTTGACTTTGAAATAAGGCAGAAAACTAATGGAGGTATTGTCCAAGAATCGAATGACAATCTAATCACCATATCACCATGCTATGTTCGTTTGAACGTATTGCTTTCACAAAATTTTCGTTTTTTCACTTCCAGTTTCTAAATGATAACACAATTGTAAAAATAAAAAATGAGCTATTATCCAGGGCTGGTATACATTCTGCTGAATATTTGGCTTGTTTAGTAATAAAAGTTCCTGCCATTTGGTTCACAATGCTTCACAAAGTCAAAGTACCTTAAATGTTTTGAGTAGGGGTTTAACACTGAAGTTTAACTGTATTATTACAGTTAGTGAGCTGTACATTAAAACAATTGTTTCATACTTGATGTGTTATAGTCTTTTTTGGCCTTATCATGGTCGATAAACTAGCCGCAAAGGTTGCTATCTTAATGATTTTATTCGACTGACATTATGCAACTTTTTCCGTGAATATTAGCCTTATACGATAGAAATTAAATTACTTAATGTAAAAAAAGGAAAACAGTTATTTAGTTTAAATCTAATGAAAAGAAATAGTTCAAATATATATACTGAATTGAAAGACTCACGTATTGTTATCAATAAGTAATTATCATAAATAAGCCAATTTTTAAAAGACGACTAGCTAGAAATGGAAAGATATTGCAATTGACAACAATAAATGAAGAAGGAAAACTAAATATACGGCAATGACATGCAAATCTTTCTGCTATTTTCTTCTAAATTGGTTTAATCAATGATGATTTACTGACGCACAATTACACTGGGGTAGAAGGCCCTAAGTTTGAATGTCATGATTAACCACATTGTGTTTTACACAGAATTATTAGATACTGAAAGTTTCCTTTTTATACTACGATTACAAATTTGCTGGGTTGCTGCCATCTGAAAATAAACGATATAGCGGCAATTAAAACTCATTTATAATTATTATTTTTTTATCAACGTACACAATCATTCAATCATATTTTTATAAATGATTAGAAAATAGACAAGTTAACACATGGTCAAATATGTCAAGGATCTAGAGGCAACCTCAACTTGCTTAACCCTTAAAGAAATGACAGAATACAAAGCAGTACACCGCACACAATACAAACAATACGTCATTTCAGACCAACCTGCTTGTGGAACTGTCATGCACCTAGTAAGTTATCTATTTTCTAAGCATCAACTGATCTCTGTGGGTTGACTTTGAAATAAGGCAGAGAACTAATGGAATATGAAACATAATACACAGCTCATAATATTGCAAATAGTTAACAACACAATGGAGCTATACCGTTTTTTGTAAGTTACCGGCCTTAAAACTCGGTTAATTTACTTCAATCAAATGTCCTGTATCGACAGGGTATTTGACAATTTCAAAGGGGTTGTTCTTTTCAAAAATAAATAATTCAAAAAAACATTTTTCGGCATACGCTTGATATTTTCAATTATCTATTGCGATTACCCCATTAAGAATCCAGTCATGAACAGACGTGATTTGAATTGAATTTTTCGTTTGTTATTCTTACCAGACCATTTCAGTCCTGACAGACGTATTTCAGCGAAATGCAAAAAATCTAATTATAAATTGACAACTTGACATTGCGGAGTGTAACTCCCAAGCAGATACAAAAACAAGTAAATTTGTGACAGTCGCATGAGTCGCAGACATTAATGTCCTGTTATGCTATCAAATGTTTGGGTTCCTCTAACACGAATATTACTTGCCATAATCCTAACAAAGAGTTGCGTCATGCGATTAATGATTAAAAGCATAATAATAAATAGCCATGTGTGCAACAGCTGGCTGTTATATGGAATGAATTGCCAATTTGCTCCTGTAAATATTGATGAATTATACAAGTGTAAATTGTTCCCTTATATTTTATTATTTTTTTTTATATAATTATTTAATCATATGGCACAAAAATATGTTTTCTTTTATCCAACTGATATCTGACTCAAAATATTTGCTTGGTTCAAATTTAATTCATCATATACCTCTATTTGTCCAATACAAATTGAAAGTCAAAGAACTAGAATATATAATTTATTGAAGCATTTATTATTTCAGCATTCCAGCAATAAATAAAGGATTACAAGGCCTGACATCAAACAGCTATTTCAACATTACTGTATGCGTACATATTTCGTCAAAATGCATATCCGTCTATTCGCGTCTGTATTTTAAAACACTTTGAACATTAGAGTACGGTTCGATCATATAACTTACTAATTCTACTCTGTGTTAACTAAAAGGTTTTTGCGGCATACGCTTGTGAGTTGTCTCCCCTTTCTTACTTACGTTAGCTTACATGATTAACTTTACGCTTTCACTGAATTAAGGTCTGTCATCTCGGCTTACATGTCAGGTTATAACTTTACTATTACTGTCCAAATAGAAAATAAGCTCTTTTCAATAGGGGGAATATTTACTTGGCTTAGAAGATAGTTAAACCGGCCCTCGAACCAGTATTTTTCTAATCATAATACACTGCATAACTGTATTCCGGGACCTCTGTGTGCCACTAGATTTGTTGATAACCACTTAAAAACCACCAATGATGTCCATGTCCCGAGTTCCCTATTGACATACACAACAAGGAGTCGGACATGTCGGCTGTATATATTATCGAGGAACTGATATTGTCAAATATTTGTATAACAAATATATTAATGTATACTAGTTTTAATTTCATTGAATGAGGAAGCATCAAGTGATGAAAAGTGTTTTAAATAATTTTCCTTACCCAAATATTCTGAAAACAAAAACAAATTAATCCATTACCTTAGCCGAGCAGCCACGTGTATATATTGTGTCTTGAAATTGAGTTATCTATCTTTCATAGCCACTGAATTTAAGAGCAACCCTCAATTATTAATCACAGACATTTGTATTTGTTTAGGTGTACGAATTAATGAAAATCCAATCTAACGAACGATGCAAGGCTTTGGCATATGGAACATTTGGTTTCTGAGAAATAGTAAATGCTTATTGATTGAACTGTTATAACGAGTTAAGATAGAACTAAGTAACACACATTATTTATGCGAAAAGCTACAACGATTTGCCTTTTAGAGAAACCGTAGAACTAAGATAATAATCTACTCATACGAAAGTCACAATTCGAAGAAGTCTTTGAACTTAAGTTGAATGATTTATCTAGGAACATTAGAATATCAAAGGGGATCAACCTTGTGAACTTTTGGTTCCATAACAAATCGGATTTAAATGATCACTTGTCAGTTTGTTCACCTCATGGCATTTGTTTTGCATTTGCGACTAGAAGACAAACTGGCGCCACTCATTTGATTAAAAGAAAACAATAAAAAGACAACTTTATGCTATATATGTGAACGTAAATGCTTTCGTTTCTGTAAAGAAACGGCTTAACCAATCAAACGGAGCATAACTGCTGGTCGTCTTTCGGTTGTCTAATATCTCTAAGTAGTGTTGCTCTTGTGATTATATTAAGGTTGAACTAGCTTGAAGTCTGGCCTTAAACAACATCCTGATAACGACAATAGCTTTACGGTTATAAGTCTTTTATAGTGCACAAACACAACGTGAATGTTGTTTCCCCCGATTATATGTCCTGTTTTTGGATATTTGATTGTGTGGCTTAAATGACGTACTTCCCTCAAATTGTTGTTTATACCTGTTTCACTAAAATTGAGTATTACACCTTTTTACGAAATCGGTATGTCGCAAAAATGCCTTTTTTTCATGTTGTGTTGTATTTATATCATTTCGTAATGTATAAAGTTTAATATTAAATACCTATTCTACGAAGGGTGTCCCAGAATTTCGCGGAATTGTATAATAACTTTTGCAATACTGGCTATTTTGAACAAAGAAAACAATAAATAATTTATTTGAAACATAATTAATTGTATAAATATCAAAAGCTTACAATACACATAAATCCATTATCGGATGTTCAGAAACTACCCAACTCGCAACCCCCGGAGCACAAACGACGTCGGGAACATCAGCTGACGTCACAATACGAGTTCTTTGTTAACTTTTACAATGTTATCTCCGTACGAGTTCACACATTTCCGGTGTCTGCTGATCAATTTCTGCACTGTCTCGACGTAACACCCTTTGAGAAGGGTCAAAACGATCCTCTGTGTCGTTTGCATAAGGTCAGATGTCGACTGAAGATATGGTCTTTAACCCGATCAATGTTAGAATTCGACTTGCGCTGGGCGGCCGGCCCTGGTGCCGTTTTTATAGACAATCTACCATTGCGGAATCGCTAATGTCACTTGTATACGAAGGTTTTGCTAAACGGTGGAACCGTTGTCGACCTTCCTATGAATATAAGGGTTTCTGCTGGCGACATCTAAAGGCCTACGCACTTTTTCACAGCACTCCGTAATTCTACGTCATCTGTTGACGTCATGCCGACGTTGCTTTTGAAACAGTGATGTTACTCAAGTTACAACACAATTGAAATATGAACAGCAACGGCGTTGAAGTTTTCAGGAAATGACGTCCAGACATGCTGTTGACGTCACATCATTTGGCGGAATATTTACTCACCTTTAAGTGATATAAAATAACAAAGTTTTACCAATATTTACACTTGCTCCGGGTAAGGGTAGGTCAGTTGCTATATATACCAAATATGTCAAGAGTAAGAAGGAAAAGAAAATTAAAAATACCAAAATGGAATACAACAGTGTTGCAGTTTTATATATTTGCAAATGGAACTACCAAATAGTGAGGCACTATGACATTTTCTCAAATAATGTTACAAAAATAAGGCACTCTGACATATTTCTAAATGGAGTTACATAAGTGTGTTAGACTCTGACATATTGCTAAATGGAGCTTCATTAGTGTTAGACTATTAAATTATAATTCCAAGTGGTGTTACATTAGTGTAGCAGTAAATAAAATGGAGTTACAAAAGTAATGGGATTTCGAACAAACACATTTGAGATACCATTAGGTAGCGACAATTTTCAATTATATATTTAGTTAGGGACTATATCTAAAGTATATATTAGTTTTTGCAAGAACAATCAAAAACATGTATATAATTGTAGAGTTAAAGTCCTAAATATTATTTCCAATGTTCGTCATACTCAATTTAAATGTAATAATGTGTTCTTTCTCAATGTTCGTGTAAAGTTATTGAAGAAATCACTCGACGAGCTTTGATGCAATACATTTAGACGCGGCGGATTAGGTTGAAGTGTGAATATATATTTTTTATCATCATTCAAATGAGGGCAAACAAAAGATTGAACATTCTGATAAATGATTGAAATAAATAAGTAAATAAATAAAGGATGACTTTAAAGATTTAATAAAACATGCATACCCCACCAACCAAATGGCAGCCAGTTCGTCATTACGCAGTAAATGTCTGAGAGTCAATTTTAGGAGACATATCTCGCCCTATCATGGTTGCATTATGACTGAATGTGCGTAATCGCCTGGAATGCATCGACTATAACAGTAGTAAATCAATGACTTGCACCCGGTGTTTCTTATCGAAATAATTTTAGACAGGTATGCTCGTGAATATGTAGTACGAATATTAACAGAACAGATTTAACTCGACTTAAACCATTACGGATTTTCATCATAACGAAATACAACTAAATCATTACATGTTTCAAACAATTAGCAAAACACGTGTATGAGTTGTTAAATAGCAATGAAATAATACTTCTAATATTAAGGAGTACACGAGCTACAAAAAAACAAAACAGCATAGCAAAAACTGATATTTAATCACATAATGCAAGTATTACACAAAGAGTAATATCATCGAGTACTGCTCATTACGTTATTTCGAATTGTATAAGTGGCAAGATGATTAAGTTCGCTTATTGTTTTAGAATTAAGCAATGAACTCATAATGAAAACACTCGGATTTCTCCAATAAAACGATTTAATGTGTCTTTGTCTAGGTGGTTCGTTAAGTGCACATTTAAACAAAAAATAGCACTCTTCTTTTTATCTACTGTAGACACACTTTTATCCCTAAGTTTGCATGATTGTACTTCTCACAGTAAAGAGATAAGGGATGGTGAAACGGATGTAAACATCTTAGCAAAGCAACTGATCTTAGTAATATCTTTATAATTATTAAAGTGATGGTAATATGAAACCAATCATTCATTCAGTAGAGAATAGTCCGCTTTGTTATACATGTATATCATTAAACAATTCGACTATATGACCTATCACAATGGCGACCGCTTCGATAAAATATTCATTTATAAGTAAACATGGTTTCTGTTTAAACTTTTTGCTACTGAGCATGTTTCTGTAGCTTTTTGCATACATATCTGGACCACAATATTTATGCAAAAAGCTACAGAAACATGCTCAGTAGCATACAGTTTAAACATAAACCCGGTTTAGGGTCAATGGGCAAACACCAAAGACATAGACCACAAAATCACAAACAAGAAACATAGAACAGCACAAAACCTTACAAACAGCACAGTGCATAAATACTTATATATAAACAAACATAATTGATATACTTATCAAGAATTGTTAGGTACCTCCTTGGAACGGTCAGTAAAATGTAAATTTACTGGGGGGGGGTTTAACCAGTTTATGTGCACAAACCTCACTCTTATCCCAACAATCATTAATAAAGATAAAACGCAAAAGGTAATTCTTATCAAAGTATGCCTTAAATTGAGGAAACTTATCAATAAAACAAATAATAATAAAAAACAAAAAGGTAAACCCCAAGTACTTCAATGATTCGAGATCCCAACTCTATCTGCAGTCGGAGGGAAACAATTCAGAGTACCTAATGCAAATACTTTCAAAGATACGATGCAGTCATTGTAAGAAACCAAAAGCATCACACACAGTCTGCCTTATAAAATAAAAGGTTTAAAACTGTGTGATCATAGAGTTGCATAATAAAAAGCATCGTTGTACTAAAACTGGGAACAAATAAGAATAACATTATTTAAAATAAAAGCGACTTGTATATCCTATTCTCTCCTTCCAAATAATTTGAAACGTAAAAAATTTGAAAAAAAATAAGTCAAAGCCAAAAGACTCGGAGTCTGTCAACACGTGTTCGCCAAAAAAGTTTTAATGGTTTTAAAGCACCTAGTATATCTTCCAATGTCACGTCGACGTCTGATACCTAGTGGGGAAGGGTCACATTCGCTTCTACATCTTTCACGCTTGCACTAAAACCGCCACTATATAGCGATTTGTCAAGCGCTCTGTCTTCTCTTAGCAAACGCAAATAAACACTGTGTCTGACGTGTCTTAATACAAACGAAGCAATACGTTTACCGTCTGGCTATATTTCTTTTTAATAAAACATATATCGAGTGTTTATCTTCTCACGGATATCAAATTGTTCCATTACAAGATAGATCAAAGAAATATATATCCTTACAGCCACTTAAGACTTTTCGGGCCGTGTGTTATTAATATTGTTTGTTTCAGAAAGTCTTCATTGAAAACATTGCAAATATATTGCTACGCAGTTTTCAACGAGGCGCAAAACACAATTATAGTAATGTTTTATACATAACAGATAAATAATTTGACTTCTAAAGGATCTTTTAAACTATTCGAGAATCATTGTCAGAGAAATCGCAAACGAATTAATCCTGTCGGATAAAACAACACATGAGTGTGCAAATAACATCTGAGGCACAAATCTGTGAAAACAAATCATTGATGGCTATTTATTTGAAGTTATAAAGCTTGATTTCCCAACGGATGAACAATGTAGACACCGTAATGCATGCTTTGGCAGGCAGAGGAATTTCTACGCTAGACATTTCATAAAGATTCTAGGTAGCGAATCAATTGTCGGACAAAGCGATATGTGAGAAAACATATAATAAGCTACATAATAGTTAAGCAAACCGACAACACATGGCTGTTTGAAGATTTCGGAGACCTGCAGTTTCTTGTAGAACAAAATTAAAATTGATCTAAGAAAACATGGCAAATCATATAGATTTGATCAATATGTTTTTCTCTATTTTATATGAGAAAGAATTACTGAATGAAACGACAGCATGATTCATGATCATGTGTGTGGACAATTGACCGTCCACTGAGGTTTTGTTTGTTCATTTGAAGGTGTTAGTATTCGATTGCCGATTACAAATGTTACGTGTTGATCTAATAAGGTTAATGCAAAAAGTGCTAAAATGTGTATTGTTTGGTACTTTATTTTTTGTTGGAGTACAATAACTGGATGTACAGGAACAGTCCCAGTATCTTGACATGTATCCATTATCATGTTGAAGGGCTGAAGGATCAAACCCGAACAAACTCTAATCAAGACACACAGCGCTAGAAGACAATAAGCAGTGCACAACTATGATATATCGTCATTGGAAAGTGTAAGAGCTAATCATGTTCTGCCTGGCTCTTGTTTGTTTTGTTCGTTCGTTTTGGTCACATGATTTTGTAACATATGACATCAGCATGTAATTTCCCTGTGATGCATTTTAATTGAGATTATTCAATGCATATTCATCATGAAAGTATCATAACTTACTACTTAAAAGCCACATTTTTTGTTCGGCTTATTTGCAATTTCGTGTTTCCTCGTGGTCAATAATACAATGATAACTACAGGGACAAGCTCAGTAGTAATATTAACCAATACCAAACACTGTTTAGAGTCTCGGAACAAGGGCACAGACGATCATGACCTAGGAACATAAACATATTAACACCATATACACAAATATATACACCAAAAACAGAACACTCACTCGAGAAGCTTAACGATACATAATAGGGGATTTCCACCTTGGGGCGGGCATTAAAACATAAGTTTAAACATATTAGCCAATTCTACTGGGGTCTTAAACTAGTGTCGCCAAAACCTTACACACGTACAAACCGTACCACGATTTATTAATAATTACTGCATCAAACATGTAAGACCAATCAGAGCACGCATCAATTTGAAAACATTTTATAAAAAGTGATATTTAAGCATAATCTTGACCGGTACCTTTTTGTCAATTACAGCTTTTCACCATGCCTTTAGTCTGTTAGCTTCTATATCTCTGTGATGTAATTTTGAGCGAGTAATTGTTCACTCTTTAGTAGCTTCAATGATGTTTACGCTTGCTCCTGGCATCTTTTCGATATAGGAGATTTCTATGGAAGTACCGGTAGCTTTGATCGTTTTTGGTCTCTCCGTGATTATAAAATAAAGGTAGCGACTCATGGCATCAACACCAACATTCGTCAGACCTACGGAATAGTATATGTAGATGCTATACAGACTAAATGCCGCAGCCAATCGGCGCCCGGTAGCGTCAAACTTTGTGCTTATTGACAGGTCTGTCAGTGGATTGTTGCCATTTAGGACTGTAAAGTGGTTCACTGTAAGGTTATTACTGGTCACTGTGTTGGAGTATTCCTCGAACATAGATGGAGCTATGCGTCGATTGCATTTTCGTTTGGCATTAATCAGATATATTATGTGATCAAATTTATTACAGATGCCAAAAGAGGATGTACACTAACTAATTAAAGCTTGAATGAAGTTGGCACCCAATGTTGTTTTTGTCTGAATACTGTAACTAATGTGATACGGAATCCTTATTTGTCTGAGTGCCCGTGTCAGATCCCAAGACCGTTCTTATATCGCTCTTTTATTTGCAAACAACCTGTTTTATAATAGTGTGGCAGTTTCTCTGAACAAGTCCTTTCTCGATGCATAGGAAGCAGAATGGTCAACATGTTTCACCTGGCGTTGTATATATCCAACTATGCCTATTCTTGTCTTGGCCTCTTCCTGTTCCTTTGCTGCTATATCTGCATCGATATCTGTCTCTAGGAGCCATATCATTACGTCAATTACCATAATCACTGGTTCACTTCTATTTTGCTGCCCCTGTCCGTTTTCCGTACTACCGGTCCTGTCGTATAACGCTTTCACCAATAGCGTGACTTCCGACATATCCACTCTGTGCTTTTCTTCTCAATCAAAGGCATGATCGCAATGTTCCTTCTCTACAGGACTTCCTTTTTAATGTCAGCTTATATTCTCTTTACATTCCAATTCAACTCATCATATCATTTTATTTGTCGTTTTGGTGTATCGACATATTCTTCAATATTATAATAACAACCATAGGTTTAAACCCAGTCCCCAATAGTCGAAATAAACCATGTAAACATATTTTTGAAAAGTTTAACATATCAACATGGAAGACGGTTAAATACTTTTTTTAGAACAAATATAATTCAAATCAAATCAAGTTTAGATCTAAAAAAGGTATCCTCGCTTGATTCGTCGATCATATTGCGTTTAGAATGGCTCACTTATTTCTGACTGCCAAAACCGCCCTGAATGAACTTTCTACTTATTTAATAAATAAACTGTATATCCATTCTACAAACTTGGTAATGATTCCAACAATTAAGTTTTTTTTATTTAACCTAATAAATGATCAAAATTGTCAGGTCACAAAGAACACTTCATAAAGTCAAGTATTGTCAAACAACTATGATAATGCTCCCCAAATAATGTCTCGAGAGCCGGAGATTTATAGTAAATCAGACACATCGGCTATTTTGTAAATCACATAAAATATAAGAAACACTAAAGATAATTTTGCAAGAAATGTCTCTTTGCAATAAATTAAAGAGAACAAAATTGAGCTAGAAATATGCAACGAGCAGTACCTTTACTAAAATATACTATTATGAATGCCTCTATAAATTATTGTTAATATTACTATTGAATAGCAACATTTGATACGGACGAATTTATTTGTTAGTGTTGCTAAGCGAACTAAATTTAGAATTTTTGGTAAGAAAATTGGATGTACAATGTTTTCACCTGTTTAATGCCCTCGCCGATCATCATTTAATTCATGAGAAGTGGTAAGTTATTTTTCTCCTTTATAGTAGGTCAAGATCCTTGTGGCAACTTAAAATGTTTAAGCCCGTACCCAAATAACACAATACAAAATAGGTTAGTCAATGGAACAAGTTAGGTAAAACTAATTGCAACATAATATTTGTTCACAATATGCGAAATAACTAACAGTTATGTACATTATATAAAAAGTCCTGCTCATTTTGATAGTCAATAACCCGAGAAAACAAGTTTGAAAACGAACAAATACGAAGATTTTAGGATGTCGCTACCGGAACGCCATACTCGGGATAATGTTATTGTCACGCGCTGAATATGTTGACGTCATCGTAAAAGTATCATGGCGGCGCCCATGCAAAAATTTGAAAGCTTTGCACACCACAAACAAAAAGACTACAACTGACGCATAGAGAAGGTATGTTTATTTTAAAACTTTTATAAATAAAAAATGGGATAATGAATGTCAAGTCACAGTTTTAAGTCGCATATGTCAAAGGAATATGGTAAATGACGATCGATTTGCAGTGAGCTGACCGATTTGCGGAAATCATGATTGTCCAGCATTTATTTACATTTGAGATTAAAATTGCGTTTTTTCTGTTTATTTTTGCATGAAGTATAGCCAAATTGTTAATTAACACAACATTACTAAGCCCAGTTGTGAGTGTTTAAAAAAAATCGACAACTGACTGGGAAAATTCTGACCACTTTTTTAAACTACGGAAGCAAATACGGGCCATTATTTTGTATTTTTTACATAATACGAAAATGTTCATTGAAATTGTTTAACTGAGAAAATTTCGGTAAATTAGCTTAAAAACATTTTTATTCAGGTAGAAAGAAGTTGGTATCAATGATGTCGGTTGTGTGATTATCTTGGATTTGGAGATTATTATTTTGACAAAATGTAAGTAAAAATGTAAACTTTGACAGCATAACAAAATAACAAGAATATTTTATCAGAGACAAATTTATTATAAAAATACAACCACCCTTCTTATCTAAATGTTATTTGTTTGGTATTAACACTCATGCATTCTTGTGTAGGTAAAAAACAGCTGGTATGAACTAAAAGTCTTTCATGAATGGTTCAGTGAATAATAACTTGCATAAAACGTAGGTTTTGTTGAATATTTTCAGTAGAATTGTCATATATGTAATTGGATTTTGTTTTATTGTTACAGGTGATACACAGTCTGTTTACCATGCCCCTAGATGCCACGCGTGTTTTTATAGTAAGTTAATATTCAGTCATCTTATTGTCAGAGACCAGTCTGTTTCGCTTTAAAATGTTTGTTTTCCAGATAAAGAGTAAATGCCACGCTAGTTTGTTGACACATTTTGAGGTGTGGTGGGGTAAAAAATATCGGATCTATCTGTAAATTGTTGTGTGAATTCTCCAGGAAGCTCAATTTACGTACTCCAATGGTTAACAGTTCAAAATACATTTGAACGATGATATAAACTTTTATTTATGTTCGAACAGTTGTTTTTGTCTGTAATTTGTTTGGTATGAAAGCAAATGTTCGAACATTCAGCTTCAAAGATCAGTAAAATGTTTGATAAACTGGATAACCGATAATAAACGGTAAGTTGTTAATTTCCAATTATATATTTATCTAAATTTATAAAACATTTCTTTTATATTTTTGTAACATTTTTTTGACATAATTTATTGAAGTCCAATAGGCAAGTACATGTAACAACAAAGGAATTTAAAGTAGTTCTGAAAGTTGATATTTTCACTCCTTTTTTTGCAGTGAAAATATCAAATTGATATTTTCACTGTTGTTATTTCACTGGTTAAACCCCATATTTCATCGAAAAGCATGAAAGAAAATCAATTTCCTTCTATATAATTTGGGACAGTACATATTTTTTTCTTTTAATAATATTACGTAACCATGAATGGAAGACGTATTAAGGCTACACAAAACATAGTCTGTTACAAAATTTCAATATTTTTATCTATTTCAGCCATATACTAAACCTGAAATAGATCCATTGGTAGACATATATTTGTATACTCACAGATGGAGAACTGCTCTATTTGTCAGAAGAGCATTGTAGATGGAGATACACCCACTGTACGTCTTGGAGAGAAAGGCTGTACTGGAATTATCAATGCCAACACCAGTAGTGAACATATAGTGGAGGTGAAACCTGGTGATATTGTCCATACTCAATGTCGGAAAGACTTTACAAGACCTCGAATTATTTCAAAAACATTGACTCCAATACTGTGTTCTCCTCAAAGAGTTCTAAGATCGGACACTGAATAATTCGATTTTAAATCAAAATGTTTATTTTGCACTTCATTTGCATTTAGAGTGAATAAAGTAAATACAAGATGACGCCTCGATATCCCCTAAGTAGACATAAAAACAATTTAATTTGTGACAGTCGCCTGCGTCGCAGACATTAATTTCTGGTAATGCCATTATATATGTAGGTTTCCTTAATGGGAGTGCTATAATTGCCAAAACAGCTCATGAAACAAAGCCTGTCCTGCTTCAATTGATTAAAAAGATAATGCGCAAAAGCCCTGTGTGCAACAGCTGATATATAGAATAATCGTGCTTTCGCTCCTAAAGTGACTTGATAAAATACTAATGAAAGCTACACATGCAAAATGATCAATCAAATTTGGTATTTTGTAAGTTGAAATAATTATTGAAATTTGAATATTAGATAATAAAGACTTGCTGGTATCAATCATAAACAATCATATACCTTGGTATAACCAAAATTAATTATTCGACTTAAAAATAAATTATACAATAAATAATGTATTATCCTTCTGCCACAAAACAGCCATTACAGACTTACTGAATTCATACAAATGAAGCGAAAACACATATTTGTCTATCTGCTTCGTTGCTCTTATGCACTTTAATTACTAGGTCAATGTTTAATCGTAAAATCATTTGTATCTAATGCTTGCAATTTAATTCTCCACAAACATTCTATGAAAAACGATGCTACAGAGATACAAAACAAAATCGTTTGCTAACGTTAACTTATAAGATCGAATAGAAACCTCAACTTATATATTTACTAGACTTAGAATGTTCTTTAAATCTGCCCCCGATATATGATTCAAATTGTATTTTTATAAATCTAACAATTAACTGAGTTACACAAACAATAACACGTATACTTTACTTTTAATTATAAACCAACGTTTCGGCGCCAAGCGCCTTTTTCAGGCTTATAAGAACAACTCATAATAACTTCTTTTTTGTATTAATCTAACACACTCCAATTTTATTGTTATGCGAAGGCGGCTTAGCTTTATGTGTTTATTTCCTTGAGCATCCTTAACGACTTCCTTGTTTGATTTTCTCTCTAAAGCCTTTAAAGTTGTTCCCTTTATGCGAGTTCTATATTGCCAAAACAACTCCTAAAATAAAGCCTGATCTACGTCAAGTGATGAAAACATAATACTCAGTAGCCCTGTGTTCAACATCTGAAGTATGGAATAAATAGCACATTTGCTCCTGCAGTAATCTATTTAAATAATGATGGATGCTACAAATGCAAATTAGACAATAATATTTGGTATTTTGAATGTTAAAATAAAAAGCACAATAAATAAATGTTTCTTTAAGTGCTGTTATTGCAATATTAATATCCGATAATTTAGATTGGTTCGATTTTGGTTAGAGTATATTAAGACTAAGTAAGTAACTTATGCTGTGTCCATCCTCTGCCTTGAACACGCATCTGCGAGTAAAATTAAAATATAAAGGTATATAGAATCTCCATGATTTTGCGTTGTTCGAGCTAACTATTTCATGAAAACTACTCTTAAATGTTTAAAACATTTGTTTCATTTGTATCGTATAAATTATAAAAGCCATGCAGTTCGGCTTAACCTACGAGTATGACATAGTCATACGCCATACATTGTTTCACTGTCTTGACTGATACTGCACCCAAAGTTTATACGATTTTTGTATTGGCCTAAATGCAATCTTGAAGGAACCGACGTTTACTTTGAAATATCAGTGTGTTTGCAACAATGCAACGTGTTGTCTTCCCTCGATTTACTTCTAGAACAAGATTTATGTGCCTTCAATATGAAAAAGGTTTATCAGTATCTTTAAGCCCAAGTGTATGGAATGTTTTAATTGTGAATGACGACAACGTTATCACACGTATTGACGTTACACGAATTATACTTTAGACTGTTTTCGTCCTTGCTTGACACAATATACCATGACATCATCTAATCAGAAACGAAATGCAGAAATATTCCAACATGTAATCTTATCAGAAGCACATATCTGCATCAAACACGTGACGAATGTCATGAATTATGCACTTCATCCTTGACATCTTTGACAGAAAGATCAATGACTTCTTGCAGCCTCTTAAAATATTTAAACCCCGGTGGAAGAAGCATTGAGCGAGAAACGTTTTATATCAATTGCATTACCGATAAATTGTGAAAAGCAAAAACTTGTCAAGGCCTTCCTTTAATCTTATAGCAATGCGTACGAATTGTTTTATATTGCAGACTGTGTGTGATGCTCATAGTTTCAAACAATGACTGCATCGAATCTTTGAAAAGTTGTATGCATTAGGTGCTCTGAATTGTATTTCTTCGTCTACAGATAGAGTTGGGATATCTCATCATTGAAATACTTGGGGTCTACCTATAAGTTTATTTTTTTGTTGTTTTACTTTTAAGTTTCCGCAAATGAATGCATACTAAGATGAGATTTACCTTTTACGTTTTTTTATTATCTATTTAGGATTGTTGGGATATGAGTGAGGTTTGTGCACGTTAACTAATTTAACATCCAATAAATTTACATTTTACTGACCGTTCCAAGGCGTTACCTAACAATCCTTGATAAACATAACTAGTTTTTTGTATATATAGTATGTATGCACTGTGATGTTTGTTGAGTTTTGTTCGATTTTTTAATGTTTCTTGTTTGTGATTGTTTGTTTTTGGGTTTTATGTATTTGGCGTTTACCAAGTGCCATTAAACCGGGTTTATGTTTAAACGTATTGCTACTGAGCTTGTTTCTGTAGTTTTGCACTTAAGTATTGTGTCTCGACATTCTGTTATCTATCCTTCATTGTCATGTTGTGACCTTCATAAATCGTATATGAATCACAAACATATGCAATTGCTTTAGTATATGATTTATATGTATGCATTTTATATCCTAACTTAAACGACAAGGCCTATTGGTTTTACATTTAGGATGTGGCATTTGGCAAGAGGTCCTTTACCAAAATTATTCTAGTCTTGCCCTAGAATCAAAATTGGCCTTGCCAAGGCGCTCATTCGTTTAACATTGATTTCTTTTAAGGAAAATACTTTAAAAAGGTAAACAGCCAAATTAGGTCCATTCTAGTGGTCAATTGTTTTACATTACCTGATATACGAAAATATATAAAACCTCCTTCTGTAAATCTGCGATGAGAGGGTATCTAGTGGTCCTTTACCATCTTGCTTTACATAACTTTTCTTCCCTAGCAACATTTACTTTCCTGAGCAATCACTCGTGCCTTAGCAACCTATGACGTTTTTGGCAATAGCTTGCATCTCTAGTTTCTCATGTGAGCGATCTTGGGCAATATTGTCGATCTTGTTTAAATATCCTCCGGTAGGAAAGTATCAAAATTCACCGTAATCTACTGTACACGTTTGTTTCTTATTGCATGTCTGCTAAATACGTCATTGTGCCCTAAACAAAATCGTAGTTGTGTTGTGGATGCAGGGTCTTTGCTCCCCACAGTATTGATCTTATATTTTCACATTTATTGAATCCTACGTTTATACATTGTTTGCCAATATATATTAAAAACGGAAGGATACATAGAGTTGTATAATTATTAACATTGTTATAAGACGGTTAAAAGATATTTGGACTTTCGCTGAACTGGTAGTTTCCGCTCGATGAATTTAATTGGATTGATGAATGTTACAGTGGAGATGGATTTGAATTGTATTTTAAGCTGGTTATATCCCCAGAAATAATTAAAGAAAACATGTTTTACTCATTTACTTAATTCGGAGCGATGTTTTTACACTTGTAAAGGTACTTAATGTTAAATGAAATTATATTTAAAGCAACATTTGGAGATGATGGTCAAGAATATTGACAAGATCGCTGCTACCACACATACAAATCTTTGTTTGCTTCAAACATTTAACTTGAGTTAAGAATGACGTTTTGTCTCGAAAACTGGTATATGAATGCGCATTGTGAGAAGTATTTGTTAAAAGCATTTGTAATGATTGGAGTCAAGGTCAATGTCACTGCTACCAGAATACAGTATTGGGTTTTACTTAGGAGAGGGAAAGATGAATCCCAATGAAACTTGGTCGATATATTAATCTTGTTCATGAATTTGCTTTTGATGCCTCGAATTTTTTTACTTTATTTTCACAATACAAAAAATTATTAATTGCTATTACATTTCCACTTGGTTAAAAACTTTGCGTTAGTTTAAATTCCTACTAGATACTCATCTGAACGATTTAAACAGTCAGTGGAAACAGGATTTCACATGAGGTGTCCGGTTAACGAGTTTAAGATTAACATCTAAAGTTAACTTCCGTTTCCGGGGACCGTTTCTAGATGAAATGTATTTGTACTGCTATAGGTTTGGCTGACCTTGACAAATGCACTTTCTCCGAACAAAAAACACTTTCATACACTTCATCCCGAGCTCCGCTTATGGGTAGCATTGATAAGTTTCCTTTCTTGTTTATATCTTGGACGACTGTCACGGTCATTTCTGTGTGTTTAATGTCAGCTGCCTTTCCAATGAGATAAACATATTTTTTGTCTGGACTCTCAGGAGTTTCGATCTGTGTATACCATCATTATAAGCAATGTGAATATCTATAATGTAATATAGTAACGATATGCATATACACAACAGTGTATAAGCGTTTCTTACAACCTAAACATTGATGAATGTGAACATGTTTGCATAAGTGTAATCTTATCAGTTAATCTAATATTATTACTATTTATACTTAATTGTACAACGAAAGCCCAACCGACCAACACTGAATTATTACCATGTTTATAGGCTCAATATTAGATGAAATTTTTTATTTGAAAAATTACAGAATCAAGCACAGTTTTCGAAGTTTCAACATAAACCCCGTTAAATGACACAGGGTCAACACCAAAGACATAGACAACAAAAACAAACAATCACCAACCAGAAACATGGAACAAAAACACAAAACTCCACAACAGCACTACATATTTACTATATAAAAATAAGGGGTGTTTATCAAGGATTGTTAGGTACCGCCTTGGAACGGTCAGTATGGTGTACATATACTGGGGTTTTTAACCAATTTGCGTGCACAACCTCATTCTTATTCCATTAATCCTGAAGAGAGTACCACAAAACCAAACTAAAGACTAAACACAGCGCTACGAGACAAAAACGTATAACAATATCAATATGTATAGCTCTTATTTGCTTTCTGTGCAAAATTATGTTCAATTAATGGTTCGGAGATAACGTATTAAACGACATCGCAAAAATTGAGCCATCGACCTCTCAGTACGAATAACTAACTTTCATTAAAGATATACTGATATCACAAAGCATATGAAAGAATATGATGCTTTGTAAATATAATTATTAAAATATTGACAATCTTAAATGAAATCGTCTTAGAAACTGTTTAAGATATTTTCAACGGTATGTTTGCCAGAATTAATATATTATGTTTTAAGATAGGCCTCGGTCATTACATTTGCACAGCTGTCTCTCGGCTTATCTAGGGTCAAAAGGCAATTAATAATACGGTAATATCATTTTTTAATAAAGATCGAGGCATCCTAGGGTTATGAGCAAAAATAAGAAATACAAAAACTAATAATATACTCCTTATATTGAACAAACTACAATTCTTCATTATTGCAACCTACCTTTGATTTGTGTTCAGCACATAAAGAAAATAGAGTTCACACTTAAAATTCACTGGGATATGTGGCATTGATTCATGATGTCTTAGAGCAAATTGTGCAGAACCTCCAGAAATTGCTTTTGATATCAACATTTATGGCACTAAATTTATCACCTTCTAGTAAGGATATTTTACATAGTGTAGGTATAAATAGTATTAACAGCCTATATACAAACGTACGTAGTTTGATAAGTCATTAGAAGTATTGCAATGTTTAAACATAGCTCTGTTCTCAAAATACTAACATGCATACTTCTCAAACTCATCTGTATGCTTCAAATGTTTGTCAGATGTAAAATGCAATTCATTCTTAGGACGGTTACGCTAAAGTAACAAAACATTGATTCTTTTTAATCGATTGCAATGGTTAATGGAATAATTGTCCGGATAAAGGCGGTAACAGCTGTATGCATTTAAGGTTTAATGTAACTTCTTTGCTGGGCTCAGTATTTGATAAACGATTTGAACCCGAATAAAACTATTTCAAAACTGCAATGTGCATCGAATATTGTGCGCGTTTTTATTAACAAAATAACTTTTAGTTTGATTATTACTGTTTTGATCTGTCAAAGTACCGTACAGTATATGGCTACTCGGCTTTGCCCTGAAAATGTTATTATATTAGTATTGTTGATGGTATGTACTGCATAATAATTGTAACATGAGTACTGTAGTCATCGTTTTCTTTTCTGGTCATATTGTTTTTCAACCAGCTTGACCGGTAGTTAACTTTAATATTAGTATTTGACCGAGAGCATACACTAATAACATTAAGGGACGAGCCTGGGGGTTAAATATTACGATGAGTATCACTAAAAATATACTACTCCTTCTTTTGTTTGCTAAATAGTTTCAATATACTAGGAATTTTGCATTACTTCAATTTTATAACTCGCTATTGGGATGTTTTTAGAAATATATAATACCAATATTAGTCCGGTTTTATTATCACAGAGTCCAGATAAGATATGATCAAAATCAGAAAAACAAAAGAAAAATGGTAAAATTGGTAATAGATTGCAATTACAAAAAAGAGAAACCTAAATATGTGATATTGTGAATGTCAGAGTTAATATTTAATCACAAGAAATGCTTTTTCTAGGTGCGAATATAACACCATAAGTGAAGTGTGTCTTTCTGAATAAAAAATTTAAAAAAATATGCGATACCCGCGACATTTCAAACTTATAACACGAGTATCACATTACAAATCTAGTCATGATTAACCATGATTTGAATTGAAATATTTTGTTCTTACCAAACCATTTGATTCAGATGAATTTCGTCAATTAGCAAATATTCTAGATACAAAATGACGCCTCGATTCCTTAGATTGCAATCCCTTAGTAGTAAACAAGTTACTTTTCGGACAGCCGCCTAAATGTTTTGTAGTGCCACAACATATGTTGGTTGCCCTTATATGAATGCTATAATTGCCTCTAAATCTCGTAAGATACAAGCTGCTGCCTTCCGTCAAATGAAGGAAAACGTAATTATTAATAGCTCAATTTGTAGCAGATGACATATAGAATGAATTGCCCATTTGCTTCTATACAATATTTGCGTTTGAATTGTTGCATAAACTGATAGAAATATTGATGAATAATACAAATGTAATTGGGTTTCTTAAATTTGTTTTATGCATGTTGAACCATATAGTGCAATCACCGACTCCTTGAAACTGCACTTTCACAAATTGCCAGTTTTTACATGTTTTAGTGTGTGTGCTTTTATCAGAATCAGCTGATTTTGGCACCAATGCATTCAACTCAGTCATGTATGATAACTCATAAAGGAAAAGATCTCAATTTTTCGAAGAACGGCGGAAAACTTTAATTTTCTTAAAGTGCTAGGTACGCTTACATCCATAAAACATCAATTTTCGTCGATAACTATGGAAAACTGCGATTTAATTTTAAGTCGGCCTTCTTTTGGTACTGGTTCCAAGACAGTTTAGCCAAGTTTGGCTCCTTCCACGATAAAAACATATAATGAAGATGTCAAAACGGCCAATTCTGAGAGTGCAGCTTTCAATGTGTTTTTTTCCAATATGTCTATGCAATACAATATATTATCGTGTTGTAATTTCAAACAGTCATACATATGTATATGACCAATGCGCCATAAACCTCAACGAATTAAAACATGCACTTTCAATATTGATACATCAATTTCAACAAAGAACCTAAAATAATTAAATAGAATCCCTCCTGTGAAATAGATAGTACACGATCATATATTATTAACTGAATCATATAAATAGAAATGAAACTTACCAGTTTCGGCATACACAAAATCAGTGTGTGTTTCTGCTTTGACACGAAGCACACATTTAACATGAAGTGTTTAAAAAGTTTATGAGGTACCCCAGATTTCAGACCCAAAATATGATACAGGATAAATAGTATATCGAAGTGTCTTACTTAATGAACGAGTATAATATTTATTAAAATATCTTTTTAGTTGCATCATTACTATTTTGCTTGTCCAGAGAGCGTTGTTGTTGCTTAAATGAATGAACCACTTCTCCAATATACGTAAAAATTGCTGACTATATATATTATATGGCCATCTTCAGACAAATGTTAATTATCTGGAATTCTTTAGGCCTCTCACAAGTTATACTACCATGGTTATGCTGAGCGGGTGCACACTGTTATTGGTTTGGGGAAACCTGGACCACATTAAAATACACTATAGAGATTTTTGTGGCAAACGTAGCAAACTGCAAAACTACAGTACAGCCTTTCTTGGTGTTAAAAAGGCGGGCCACTAGATCTGTTAGTGATTGCTGAACAACTGGAGTTTGTCATGAAGTGGAATAATGAATTAGAGCATATATATCGGTGCATTGCCATTGTAAAAAATTGCCTGTAGCTGTATTTACAACAAACGTTGGAGAGTATGACTCACTCGCTGGTACCTCATCTCAAACAAAAAACTGAAGCGAATTGTATATTTAGAGATAGCTAATTTATTTCTTCTTTTGAACTTAACAGACATCCGAATTAATTGTATTGGATTTGACCTTCGGCTTACCAATGGGTCTGTTGGTGTTTCTCAAAATACGATGAAAAATATCATACCATGGGTCCAAGTAGCATTTTTACAGTCAAAATCTTTTTTATAATATCGATAAAATTTTATCATTTTAATTTTGTTTTGGAAATGCTGACTGTTTGCACAATACCTATGTTAACCCTGATATAACGATTACTCGATCGGACTATCCAATAAGGCAATTACTGCCTTGAGATACCACATGTTCATTTCCTGATCTATTTTACGTAAAGAGAATGTCTTATATGTGAACAAACAGCAAACGCAGAAAATAGCTGCCACTTAAATATTGAAATCAATGAAATAAACAGTTATACATGTTAAAGTGTCCCTGAAGATCCAACTGTCTTATTCCAAAACAGTTGCTTACATCAGGTTACAACACTTAGCCAAAATTGTTAGCATTGGGATGAAACACTATTTCGACATATAAGACACTTGGTTCAAAATAAACATAGAGCGACGTACAAATGGACACTAATAAACGTCTTCAACAGATTTGATGGAACTGAAATAACTAGAATAGTTAACAACATGAATCCCTTTTTTATAACAATGTGCGTCTCTTCATGTAGACAAAATAACATAATGAGCATATCTAAACATTGCTTTGTGCGTGTCTTATTTTTATTGGAATATCATGTTCACGCTATTATGCCGCGTGTCTCAGAAATCGTTATAAAGAATATGGAAATTCTATATTTGAAAAGGTTCTTAGTTTTAGTATTTTGATATCTAATGTTCTTTATCATGAAGATAAAGTTATTTTGTAACAGTTTTACTATTCTTATTGAACTTTCTGATAGATGTCTGGAGATTACGGAATATTTCAGAACTTACTTGTGTACATCGTATATATTTTCCTTCGCATTTGGTCAAAATGTTTATTAACTCTTCGCCAGATATGTGCTTAAGTTGTTTTAAGTTGGTTCTCTGTATAGACTGTCTATTCGTGATTGACCTTTTTACGAACGAAAGAACGAGCAACATTTATACCGTTGGGACCCTCGAAATGTCCATATGCATCGTGCATCACTTAATCAGTTAAGATTATTCTTTGATCTCTAAGCTTTAACAATTTAAATCTCAAAGAGATATGCAATAGTAAACAAACAATAATTAAGCAAATTTATACAGATGAATCAAGATACATGTTACAAAAAAGTAAGTTTTGCCATCCTATCTGAAGACATGTGGAATGCCTTATGTTTTTGAAATAATTCCGAAGGAAGGTAGATGTAGAGGCTTTTGAAATGTTCATCTCCCCAGTCTCTTGCAATCGTAAAACAGTAAGTGCATACGGAATCAAACCAAACGCGACTCTTAATTAAAATGAAACAATACGTAACCGGCAGATATCCATGTCTATAGAAACAATATCTAGGAGATATAAAGTAAGGGAGTTCAACAAATAAAAGAAGCAGAAATATCAGCGCCAAAGGGTAAAAACAGGCTATAAAACAAAATTTGTTAAACAATCGAATGATCCTGAAAAATAAAGTGTTTTAACTCTGTGAAAGGTCTTCAACCGTTCTGCTATTAAAGTTGCATGGTTATGGATCAACTTAAAATTCAGAAAAAATGCCATATTGTCATTTTCAAGCAATAATATACATGAATTATTTGGTTGCTAACAAGGAAAACATTAACTCATGTTATTCTTTGTCGCGACAACCCTTCGATTTGATCATACCCACTTTGAACCATAGCAATATGATATGAACGCCAGCAAGTCAAATAACTGGTGCTTCCGCATTGGTCCGACGAATTTCTGATGCGGTTATTGATTTTTCGGTTATCACAAATATTTAACCGTTCCTGAACAAAAACAAGGCTTTTAGTTTTGTATTAACCTAGTATCTATAATCTTCATTTCGTAACTATTAGTGCCTTACTCCACACTATTCGTATATGAAGTTTGCGAGGCATGTAGAAATAGCGGAAACATACATGCACGCATGTGCCAGGTCAAATGTAAAACCATCTAATGATTGACTGTAGCGTTCAAAAAAAAGGACTGCGTGAGTAACACTATTTAAATTTGACCATTTTGATACTTGAAATAACGAACACTTAGCCTGATATGGAATATATTTATGTGTCAGTGTATCAAATCTTATTACAACAGCTAACCTTTGAACATATCTCATCTGTATTCAGGTAGCTTTAAAGGTGATTAAATTACAAAATCATTGCTGAGATACTTGTTACCCTAAGCTTAATTTACGATGCTTCAAATGTTTTCATTACAAGACCCAGTATTGTATGCTCTCTGATTGTACCAAATGAAAACGTAGTTTCTAAGCTACATGAACTTATAAACAAGTGTATGGAATACCTGTGATTGTGCTAAACAAACATCATTTTTGATGTTATATCCTTTGTTTTACTGTCTCTGCTTGATACCATGAAAACGTATTTGTTATCAGCAACAAATTCGAGGCATATTCCGATAAACATGACGAATGCAAACTATCCTCGACATCTTTGACATGAAGATGGTTTTTCCAGCCTCTTTAAATAATGACACATTGAAGAAGGAAGCTCTGAATGAGAAACGATATGCATCAAATGCTTGACTGACATATTTTTAAAACCAGAACAAACGAAGTCGTTAGTTAAGTCGAACAGTCACGCGTATCATCTGCGTCTTAACAATCCGTTACATTTACTTAATTGTCATTGTATACAAAAACCAGCTTCTTTATGCACATATTAATTAACAATGACTTTCGGTTATTTGGGCGTATCTTACGAAATGTGCAAGTCATTAAAATATTCTCTAAAAAACATTAATTTTTGCATTGTTAGAGTTAATCTGAATTTATGGCTGATAACCTACTACCACGTACAGAGAAATGCCTTAATGATCAGATGTATTCATACGATACTTTCAAAACAAATAATTCCTAAGTTCAATGTTTCAACTGTTTATCGTTAGAAAACTATTAGGATTTAAGATGGGGACTCAACCACGTGAACATTTGGTTCTAAAGAAAATCGGATTCCAAAGATCACTTGTCAGTTCATTCACCTCGTATAAATTTGCATTTGCTGCTATCAGAAGAATACTGGCACCAACGTCATTTTATGGAAATGAATGACTACAAAGGCTTTAGCATATACAACATGGTGCAAACGAACAATTATACATTTGTACGTGAATGTGCGGTTTTTTGAAGACCAACGCCTAAACCAGTCATGTAAAGAATGACTGCTGCTCGTCATTCTGAATACTTCAATTTGTATATTTGTGCTATTTTCTACGTATCGAAACTCTTGTTATAATGTTGTGTTCGAGTGTGCTTCAAGTTGTTTACTCCAAACGGGAGTTTAATAACGTCAATGCCTTCAATTTCATTTGTCTTTTACTCTTAACAAATATTGTCTACGTGAAAGATCGGTCAACTGATAGTCTTTGTATATATCTCATTGTTTAGCTTTATTTACTTTATGCTCTCTAAAAGCATTTTGCTACCTGCGTCAAAGAAAGATTACTAATCATAATTATTTCCAAAATCATTTTGTAACAAATATGTTTTATCTAATTTTCTCTCTATTGCTGACAATATTACTTTTATTGAAATTTAGTGAGTGCAAAACACAGTCAACACAGTAAGAGCTCTTTAATACAAACTCAATCACTCTTTGTAACTTGCTTTATAGCATGAGCCAGACAGAATAAATATCAATCTTAACCTATATCAAAGTTTAACAATAGTTTCAAGTTATAAAGTATAGCGTTCAATATATATCGAAGACGTGATATTGTCCATTGTTTAATATTCGTGTCTTTCATATAAAACAAATGATTCAGTAAATTTTAAATTCATACGTTAAATCAACACACTGAAATACAGAATCATAAAAAGTACAAAATAGCATAACTATTCAATGCTACGCATTTATTTATCTCACTTATAATATTGTTACAGCCTGTTTGGCCTGCATAACCTTTTAATGGCCTGTATTTTCAAATGACATATGTTTTATATTACACTTAATACAAAGGTTATACACATGCCAACAACAGCAAATCATACATCAAAAGCTTAAATACATGTTCATTTACAAGTATTTTCACATAAGTATTGGAACTGTTTACTCAACCTTTCTATTGCTCGGCTCATTTGAGTGATGTCTAGAATACTTGAATCTGTGTCTACTGCCTTAAACACGTTAAAAACGGTGAGACACGTGCGCTAATGAAAAATCAGCTTCCATCTTGAACTAATGTTACCAAACATAATTTTCATAAACGTCCATTAATTCAGAACGCATAGCCACTGTAATATATTGAAATAAAGAAACATCTTCGTTTGAAATATATCAAACATGGACATTTCGCCTTGAAAAATATCTTTTATGTCGCAAAACTTTACAATGGGTGCAAATTGCTTCTCTAACAAATAACAAGGATATAAGAGAACTCAACACATTATAAAGGCGGGGCAGACAAAACATAATACAAAGTGGAGGACACAACACGTTTTATATTATGGCTTAATATAGAAATAATATCAGTGTACGCATACATAAATCTTTAAAATAGTCTTTAGTATATAATGACATATGTCATATGTTTGAAGAAATGTAAATCGCACAAGTGTTTCGTCAGCTACTGTGTAATTATAGTACCACGTTACCTTAAACTTCAAGTACAGCACTTGAGTTAATAAAGATACTTTCAGTTAAATCATCACTTAACGTTTCATGCATCAGTGATGAAAAAAGTACATTTGTATGCTGTTTGGCAAATGTAACTGGACGAACTATGCATAACTGTGTCAGCTGTCTGATCTTGCAGCAGAAAAGGACGTTCCTAATGGCAAAATATTTTCAAGGTCTTTAAATCATCAATACACGATACATGAGTTCGGTGTGTAAACACGTATGTATACATGTTTACTCGCTGAACGAGACGTGATACAGGTCACCAGAAAAGCGTTTTATTGTAATATTCCATTTTTTATATGCCTGCCTAATTAATAATTCCTTTTCATTTTTCGGTTTCAATTCGATTTAAATTTACCGCCAATTGTCAAATGCGCGTATGAATTCGAATGTGTTACGTAGTTTTGTGTAATGAAGTCAAGGGAGCCTACTACATCGAAGAAAACAAGAACAAAATATTTTATGTTTTAGCAAAATTAACAAATTGCCTTTACGAAAACAATTATTAAATGTCACAACACAAAAAAACAGAACAACAAAAAGTGGTACTTATTTTACGAGTGTACACTAATCGTTATTTCCTGTAGACGTAACGCGGCCATTTTAAACAAAGTAAATATTCGTGGGATTTTTTGACGATCATAATATGCAAAATTGAGGGAAGTTCGTGGGTCAAACGCTATTTCTATCGATAACGCGAATTCGCCTTCTTCTTTGTATTGGCGAGCTGCTAATATTTATAATAATAAACATGGATAATGCAACAATTTATGAAGTTAGAAATGACAAACAACTAGTTCACTGAAACATACATGTGTAAAGTAGCTGTCTAGAGTGTAAGTGTTCTCTTCTTCGTACTTATCCTCATGGTTCTTTGAAGAACATGAGAACTATGTTCCTGAATATTTTAATGCTTCTGGAGCGTGAGTAAAGTTAGATAATTTAATGTATTTTGGTCACGCTATTTTTAGCAACGCGAAAGTAGTTCCGAGACTACACACGGTACTTGCATGATACGGAATCAGAAAACGACAGTATCATGATACGGATTTTTCATAATAAAGTTAAGGATCAATGTACCAAAGTCGTATTTAATTTTTGTAAATTCGCGAAAAGAAATCGTTATTTAGATGCATTGTATATAAACACTTCCAACAATATCATTGAATATTAGGCACACATATATAAACCATTTTTCAAATCAACAGGAAAATAGGTAATCTCGCCATTTTAGCCAGCACAATCTGTTTTGTCTTCAACTTATACAATAACTTAAATTGACCAATACATACTAACACTAGAATGGTGCTTAAAAGTATGTTTGTATACGTATTTGTTTAGCTTAAGGTTAAATAATAATACTCGAGTTAGTTTCCTTGATAAAATCAGAATTGGTTTTCAAATTAAGGCTCCAACGAAATATTAACTTGTCGGGCTTAACCCGAACAATTAGCAAGAGTTTCTGTTTTAGCAACGTATTACTCCTTTGGCAAAATATTGCTTCTTTAATTGCCTAGGGTACTCCGGTGATCGATATAGGGTCATACTGGCTCACTTGATTACCATTTTCTCGGAAAGAAGAAAAGTATTGAAATATATACAAGCCACACACCATTTCTTTTATTGATTGTTTGTGAGACATTAAGCACGTCATAATTCTGACAAAGATCAGATTGCTTTTTGATTGTAAGTCTTGTCCCTAAAAGTATGGATGTTAACTTAAGTCTACTTCATTGTTTTTCGAAACGCTTTGACAATGTTTGGCCATTATGTAAAGACTGGAAGGATATATAAAGTGAAAATCATCAGAGGGTGATTTAAACACGGTATTTCAGTCATCATTAAAGGCAATTGAATTCTGATGTGGCACTATATCTCTTTGTCATTTATGTACATAAATATGCTTTGATACATGTCACTCACCTTGTATTTCAATCATATATGCGTGGTTGCTCGAGATGGAACTCAACATTAAATTGCGTCATCGTCAACTTGTCACGAAAGAACAATTTATCTCATTGCTGCGTATCCTGATTTATATTGCGCTATTCTTATAACGAGTTTGTTTTTTTTTAAATCGTGCACTATTTTAGGACTCAAATATAAATGGTATGTATGGTTTTCGCCCAAACGTTTCATGGCGGAAACCAGAAATTGTATTGATAAATTATTTAATAAAGTATAGGCGTGTTCTTACAGGTATCTTTTTGGTTGTTTGTATTCAATTGAACAATGGCACTTTGAGTGTTGGCTAATGGTTCGTCTTGCTTAATTCAACAAAACTGTTTGAGCCGTTCAATTTAAATCCAATAAAGCCGAAAGAAATGACACACAAAAGGAGACATGAATCTTCTCATTTGACATGCATATTTTCGTATGTGTTGGGCTAACAATGATAATCGGACAGTCTACGTACATGACACGCTATATAACACTGTATCTCGACCTAAAAACATACCAGAGATAAATATCCTTTAAAGTGGACAAGTGCTTGTAATTAATCAGATCGTGTTTTCATCCCGGGTGACTGCCAATCAAACCTTTGAAATGGTGTTTATTTCTTTTAGTAAGCCATTCATATGAACAATCTTTGGTCCGGATTCCCAGGGGTATTGATCTTCATGTTCACCACAATGTTTATACAGATATTCGACGGAAATCCCATATACAGCAATTTGTGAGCATTTCCAACAAACAAAATTGAATAAAGTTTTTAAAAAAATGCTCTCATTAATCAATCTGATATCTGCCATCATGCACGGATATTTTGTAGCATATTTTACTGTCGTATTTCTTAATAGTTCAACAGAATATCAGCAGTTACACATTTGATTGTCAAGTCGCCCCGTACTTACATTGCGTGTTTTTTTATGCTCAGCCCTACCATAACAATGTCTAATAGGTTTCGAATAACATCATATCTTGTTGAATTATTTTGTTATTGGACCCTGTTTGTTTAATTTCACAATAAGTTTTCACAAACATGTTGTGAGTGAGGTGTGGAGGTCATTAAAGGTCGCCTCTTACCCTTTAATTTGTTTCAATTATCAGCCCTTAAAAGACTGTCTAATAAGTAGTGCCGTACCGCCATTTATTGATTTTTATTACACTTTATATGTGTTTGATTCTCAGTCCTACAGAAAATAAGTCTAGTTTTTTTTAAACCAAACCCTGTGCCTGTTAACAGAGTCATCGTAGAATATTTGGCTACTGAGCTTGTTTTAAGGTACAACCTTATGTAACAACCCGTTCGATTCATCATTTCATCATTATGATAAACGAGCGGTAGTAGTCAATGTCTTGTAAATGTAATGTCAATGTATCGTCTGTTCCTCTGTATGTCGTGTATGTATCTGTTGTAAACGTGTATAGTATGCAAGTGGTCATTCCGGTTCTCGTATGAGTGAGTTATCTTAGATATATAGGGGGCGCTTTATCTAACCAAATTTCCCGCGCTAACCTTCACGGCTAAATCACTACCATCAAAAAACCCGACGTGAACGAACGCACTACCCTGACGTCTAATATAATCTTGCAAAATATTATTTATCATATTGCTGCTGGTATGTTTTAAATATGATACTTAATGCATTGTTGAATTTCTTTTATTAGTTATGATAGTATTATTGCAATCTTGCAAAAGATTATTTATCATATTGCTGCTGGTATGTTTTAAATATGATACTTAATGCATTGTTGAATTTCTTTTATTAGTTATGATAGTATTATTGCAATATTACAATAATGATGTTTTATCGTTGTAAATACTATATTGTATAAAAAGTATTAATTGTGGTTAAAGGCAATTTCGTTAATCTACGAAATGAAATAGAGAAAGAACCACTGGTTATATTTGGCTCCCCGACGAGATCTGAAGCCGGCAGCGCTATTTATCTTCACCGTCCTTCGTCGGAAGACGTTGACCACACGGCAGGCACCACGCCCTTCACATGCTGTGTTGGTTCCATCCAGAGCCGTCTGGTTCGAGATTACAACGAGTTGGTACGAGAGTTGAGTCAGATTGATGAAAAGATCACCCGTTCTCAGCCACGACCAAGTGATGGTCCCAGTAGCCATCCACGCCGAGCAGCTCATACTTCCGCCGATGCGTCCCAAATGCCATTTGATGGAACAACTTAAAGGTAATTCCGAGTTATCCTGGTAATACTACTGGTAGTGATATTTGTGGACGTTCGTGGGGAAAACGGTCGTAGACGTGGTAGAGATGGTGGTTTCCAGCCTCAACAACAGCCTGCTCAACAAGGTAGTCAAGGCAACAAACGTAAGTATTGTGAAAGTTACCCAAACTTTTAGCCGCTTCAGTGTTTGGCCAACCGGAAGTGGCGAGGAGCGAGGGCTCGCGCCACCAGAAAAAAAACTTAAAAAAAACCGAGGTAGGTATTCGTCCGAAACAGAGTTTACGAGATAAATTAGTTTGTCACTCAAATGTTGACAATATTAGGTTCAACGGATTAAAAACCTGGGCCTTGATCGACTCAGGTAGTATGGTTACACTTTGTGCTAAATCTTTTTATGATTCCTTGCAGAACCAACCACCTGTACTTGACGTCAAACGTTTTAATCTTGACGTTTGCGTTGCTGACGGTGCCAAGCTGCAAGTGTTCAGCTACATTGAGACAACTATTTTACTTATGCAACATAGGTAATCATCGGACTTGTCAGGGGCGTCGCCAACCGTGTTTGTCATTTTGTTACAGAGAATTCAGTAAGCGACAAATCATACATAGCTCGATCTCAGGTAGTTCAGTCTACTGGTGATATTGATAGTGTTAAGATACAAGTTAGAGTCTGTAATGTCTCTGTAAAACCTTTTAGAATAAGGCCTAAATCTGAACTTTGTGAGGTAAATGAGGTTAGGATAGTTGACAATTTAGCCTCAGGTATGGGCTCTACAAATGAGGCTGTTAGTACAGATGGTACTCAGTCATTTGCTGAGACGTTAGGTTTAAAGATAGATGGACCGTACTTGGCTATTGTTAGGAAATTGGAAGCAAATCTGTAGTACTGGTGTCTCTGATATTAGTATAGTTACTTCTGTCAAACATAAGATTTTACTTACAGAGGATACACCTTTCAAAGTGCACTACCGCAAGATACCTCCAGTCATGTATGAAGAGGTTAGGCAACACTTTAAAGAAATGATAACATGTGATGTTATTAGGCCTTCAGATAGTCCCTACTCATCTAATGTTGTGTTGGACAGGAAAAAAGATGCCAGTCTGCGTTTCTGTGTTGACTATCGTATGTTAAACAGCAGTACACGCAAAGATGCCTACATGTTGCCTAGATTTGACGATACAGTTGATGTGTTGTCAGGGGCAAGATTCTTTTCAAAATTAGACCTCAAAGCGGCTTACTGGCAGTTCGAGATGGAAAGACTGACAAACAGAAGACAGCCTTCTCAGTAGGTAACCTTGGTCACTGAGAATTTTCACGCATGAGTTTCGGTCTTTGTAATGCTGGGGCTAGTTTCCAGAGATTAGCTGAGCACTGTATGTCAGACCTAAATTTAAAAGATTGTCTCATGTTCTTGGATGACATATTTGTGTTTTCCAGAACATTCGACAAACATTTGGAAAGGTTAGATTCGGTGTTTAGACGCCTAGAGGAGCATGGTCTTAAGCTTAAACCATCTAAATGCGAGCTAGTTAAGACAAAGGTAGAGTACTTAGGACATTTCATTTCTGCCGTTGACATATCGACATATCCTGGTAAGACGCGTGCTGTCTTGGACTGGCCTGTCCCCTCCAATGTGAAGGAGTTACGAGGAGTCATTTTTAGGCTTTGCAGGTTATTATGGTCGCTTTGTTCCAGATTTTTAGAAATTTTTCCGGACTTTAAATAAGCTGTTGGAAGGTCATTATTTGTTGTTTGGGTGGCGTCCTAGCTTGTCTGTTAATACATTTCCAAATACAGACCAGGATCAGAAGGTCGTTAGGTCCGGCAACTACGTAGTTCGGCTGAAGGAGTGCATGCGGTACGCATACCAGCTAGCTGGCCAAAGCGCACTGAAGCGCGCAGCAATCAACAAGAAAAGAGAGGTCCGGGAGTCTGGAAGTTGGAGACATGGTACTGGTCAAGAAAGTAGGCTTAAGGGACAGACACAAACTGACAGACAGGTGGGAACGGGATCCTTATATCATTGTAGGGATCCATGATCCAGACGTCCCCGTCTACCAGATTTGTTTGGAGTCGCTTCAGGGACTAGTGCGCACTCTGCACAGGAACTTCCTGCTCCCGTTTGTGTCTGTTCCGGGTAAAAACAAAGTCCAGGACGTGACTTATTTAAAACCAACAAACACGCGCAGACGGGTGACAACGGCAACAGCCAAAGACGATGGTAGCTCCGAGTCCGATGCGAGTTCATCTGACGATAGTGTCATTCACTATGTGATTCCACAACGAAGGAACACTATTGTCGGACAAAACCCCGTCGTCAGCCGGATGCAGGGATCTCGTATGTTTAATGCAAATTCAACACCTAACGAGTCTCTGCCATTTACTACCTCGCCGCTTCGGCATACGACCCCAGCATATAGGGCCAACCGGTCGGACGAAAGTCCCGCAGTCTTGTTGACAGGGTCAAGGTCGACAGCTACACCGTCAGCTCTTGAAGCGTCGCCGTCTATCCGTAGCATCGGACATCCGTCCACCGCCTCCGCCACCGGAAGTACCGGTGATGCGTGAAGGCCGGCCAGTTAGAGAACGGAAGCCACCTGACCTTTATGGGGAGTGGGTGTCATCTTCTCATACGCAGGACTGTATATTTTAAGTGTAGCCATTTTTAATTGGATTGATATTTTTGTTGGTTCAATTTACAGTCGTGCTACGTGGTAGGAGTATTATTTCCCAGTTATTTTATAAATATTTTACAGGGTATTCTAAGCACCTTTCTACTTTAAGCTTTGCATGAGTTTCATATGTTGTATTTTCAGTATCTAATCATGTTTTGATTAACACATACTTAGCGTCCATACTGTTTCAATTTGTTTTTGAGATATTAAGGTTAGTTCCCTATTTATAAACCATTACTATAAATATTATATATTTCTCAAGTGTAAATACTTTATTGTGTAAAAGGCATTAATTGTGTTTACATGCTTATATCGTTAATCTATGAAATAAAGTAGAGAAAAGAACCACTGGTTATACTTAGATTAAAGCTTATCAAACGCTACACGAGACACAAAACGCCACAAGGTACAGACAGCATATTTGTTTTTGTTATTTCTGTTTCATAACGCAAACACAAACAGAGGCGTCGCATGATTCAAATTCTACGGGCCAGACAAACAGATCAGTGGTCAAGGTCACTGTGATGATCGTCGATTGAAACAAATTTAATAAATGGAGACTCGTGCAATCAATTTCACCCGCCGAGATGGCCATGCATTGGAGTATGCATTCAATTGACAGGAATAATAGACATTACATCAGTTGTCATTACACTCGAAATCAATTACAATAAGGTTTTGATAAAAACGTGCCATCGCTTGTTTAATTAATGTCGTTATGAAAGACTATGGCTGTGGTATTCTAATTATGCACAATTTTTTTTTGGCAATTTACAGCGCTTAAAACATGAATATTATACATCAACTTCCATTCCTTATATGTACTGCCTATGGCAATTGCATATATTTTCCGAACGCAGCATCTTCGGATATGATCGGATCACGAATTGTCGCAGAGCAATATACATGTAAATTGGAAATTGTTCATCTTGTTATTGTTTGTATTATGTCAGCAGGCTCTAAAATCTTAAATCAACATATTAAAAAGTGTAAATTTATGTTAAATGTATTGTTGTCATTAGTGTTTCAATTTTACTTTTAATGGTTTATTTAAATTGATTTCTCACGCGATATTGTGACGTAATTTGATGAACTGTTTCCGTTTATTGTCGGGTCGTTCTGTTTACAGAATGGGTGAGAAACGATTGCTGTAAGGTTTTCTTAAAGGAAAGGAAGTACTATTTAACAATGAAAGAAACAATGAATTATTGTGGATATAAACGCAGTTAGGCTGGTGAAGGTTCGCGTGCAGTCCTCTTCGAACTCCAACTGCTTGCTTCATACTCCGATAATGTCATCAATCCCGCATTTCATTCCTTAAATTATCGTTAAAATGCGTCAAAAGTAATTACCTTAGTTATATATCAGCATGAGATATGACATAATTTCGTCCCGTGGACGTCATTTATGGCATAAAATATAATGTTCGGAATGAATGTATTCGTTTTCCGAAGACTAGTTAATATTAAGCAATTTACGATATATATTGGTTCTAACGGTAATTTATAACAAAGGAATGATTTTCATTCGTATCATTGCTCTTACCTGCACATTTGACCCAGCAAACATAAAATGTGAAGCTATTAAACCGGCATTTTATAAGACTAAATAAACTGGGTTTAGATGATACACACGCCATTTTTAAAAACAAAACAAATTTTATCAATTCCGAATAAAGAGATTGGACTTCATATTTTTTCAGATCAATTTTGATAAAGTTACGGATCAGTTAATGTCAATTATCTAACAGGAAACCACACAGACAAATTGTAATGCTGAAATATATACAGTTGCATAATCGTAGGTCAACTTATTTTCGCTATATGGAAATGTATGAGTAACTCTTTTATGAAATGGTCTGTGTTGGGCCTTACTGACTGAACGCATATACAAAACCCAAGGCTCAAAACTTCCGATGCAGATAATTATACGTTAAAAAAGATAATGATTAAGTTTAACGAATTGCCGGGATTCCGGATAACAAAAATGTGAGGTCCATTTTGTACTTAGTCAAGGACCCTAATTATTATCTTATTAATACGTGTACTTGCTCATACCTTGGTGCTCAATACACCTTAAGTATCCTAAGCCAATGTCTACTTTTTGATGACGTCGAACATTTTCGGACGAACTGACGAACGTATAGCTGGACAGACAAACCGACAACGCGATTAAATATTTCCCTATCTTCGGCTTAACGCCACAGCTTACAATGCTAATACTTACTTGAAGGGGGAAAAGTGCACAAATTATATTGATTTTATAAAAAACGTCATTGGCACTTCTTCTTGGTTTAAGTACCAGTCTGAATTATTTCAGACTAACGCTAGGAACAAATAATGTCAACTGCAGTTTTTGTTTGAATTTCGGATCATTAAACACTATGCAATAACGATAGCATCTATGCGTAACCGAAGTGATATTGACATCGCATGAATAAGACGGAAATTGGCAGAGTGCTTGTTGGTCCCAGGACCCAAAGTCTATTCCCCAAAAAACAAAAACAAAAACTCTTCGATTATTCACCGAAAACGAAACCAATTTCCGACTTTGCACTCGGGAGAATAAGCAATATCAGATGCAATACGTTTTAACAGCTACTTTACTGTTATGGAAATCAAAGATTTATTCGTAGATCACTTGGACATTATGTACACTAATACTGGCTCGGCTTAAGAGCTTGAATCGGAGGAGAAAGGTTAATGTCAACTGAGTTCCAAAGAAAAAATCTTGGACAACCGATATTGTATGTTGCCAATATATCTTGTTACTTTCACACACGTTATGTGGTTCGGTTATTTTGTAACTGCTTATCAACCGATCTTTTTCGCATTTGTTCCATGAATCTATTCTAGAAGAAAGATCATCGAGAATACATACAGTCTCGTTTAATTTATACTGTACATTGGATTAAGCAATACTGTCATATCCAAGGAATAGGCAGCTCATTTCCAAATTAATGCTTTATTGAATCCAAACCCTACAAGAAGATTTTCAATTTCCTTCACAAGTACGCAGCAGCACTTCCAAATAAACAGAACCCAAAGGTATCTCAGTCGATTGAGGAGTGTTTTGTTGTTTCGGATATGCCAATAACGTAGATATATAGTAATCAAGTATTGTTGTTTACTTACAACTCCATCCCAGCAGGCAATACAAATACCAAAATCTATTTTCTAAGAAATTGATCGAGCACAAACATATCCTTATAGAACTGACGTATGACAGGGGAATACTTGTTTTGTTTGTTTCAACCCAAAATTCCTTAGTATTAATTTTCGTCTAAAACATAGGATAAATTAAAAACGATGGTGCACAGAATACTCTGTTCTAATTATGTAAAAGAGACAAAACACGATGATGAATGGTTACTGTGGCCGACTGGTAAGTTTAGCGGAATCTAGATCATAGGGTACCTGGATCTATCCCCGCTTGGAGAAATTTCAATTATAAATACTGATTTTCACGGAAATGGTAAATGTTTTTTATTGAAATGTACATAGCAGCATTCAAAGCTGAATATAGTATATCATCGAATGTTTCCAGGGTGTTTGATGTGGTTTTCTCATTGCAGCTCTAAACGAAAAAATATCCAGCCTAGCGTAATAACCGCACCTTATAAATAATTTGTTTGTACATTTTCATAGAGCATATGAGAATTATTTAAATTGGATCATACTATCTAACAAATAGTCGAACCATTTGAACATGTGTTCGTTAGAATGAAAATGACCGACTATGATATTGACTGAACTTTCAAATTTATGTGAATCCGGCTGGTTATATGTAACATTTAAATGATTTTTATTAATGTTTAACATATCTTACAAACTAACATAGCAAATATGTGCTTCAATAATACATTGAAAACAAAAGGGACAATCCAATCAAATATTTGATAATATGTCGTGTTTGTATACGAATGGACTGAAACGAGACTACACAAAAGACACAAGCGTACAAACATTACAAAAACGAATGCAACCCATCAAAATAGCTTTTTACTACATTGTTGGATAACCGCCTTGGAAAAGTCAATTAAGCATGTACTCTAGAACGCAGGGTCATTTGGGAATTACCGCTTTTGAAGATCATTGAAATATGTGCTCTGGTTCACAAGATCATTGGAAATAACTGCATTTGAAATCTCAGTGGAACATGTCCTCTGGTTCACAAGGTCATTGGCGATCGCTACACTGGATAGTTCAGTGAAACATGTGCTCTTGTACACAAGGTCATTGGGGAATACCTCCTTTAAAACATCAGTGAAACATGTGCTCTTGAACACAATGGTTTAATAATGTAAAATGCCTTTCAGTCTACCAATTATTCCAAAAGGTATAACGAAAGTGACAGAACACAAACATGAATGGTACTGTGGCAGACTATATGAAACATGTGCTCTGTTAAACAAGGTCATTACGTTGAAATGTCAGTGAGACATGTGCCCTAGTACACAAGGTCCTTGGCGATCACCGCCTTTGGTAGATCAGTGAAAACAATGATCTAGTACACATAGCCATTAGGGATTACGGCCTTTGAAAGAACCATGAAACATGTGCTCTGGTACACAAGGTCAGTGGGGATTACCGCCTTTGACAGGTCAGTGAAACATATGCTGTGATACACAATGCCTTTAGGCAATTACCGCCTTTGAAAGGTCAGTTAAACATTTGCTGTGATACACAATGCCTTTAGGCAATTACCGCCTTTGAAAGGTCAGTTAAACATTCGCTCTGGTACACAATGTCATTAGCGATTACCGCACTTGAATGGTCAGTGAAGAATGTCCCATGGTACACAATTGTATAGTGTAGTTTCTATGCGTATACACTTGTGACAACATTTATAAATAATATGTTTAGCGATTTTTCAAGCACAGTGCATTCCCTTGAAAAACAGAATTAACCTCTCCGTCTGACCAGCGACCAGT